>NW_028277172.1:11911750-12216000 GCF_051122295.1 Plectrocnemia conspersa
GCAAACGTCTATCATTCTATAAACGTCGTTTCCTCGAAGTCCAATTTCTACGGTGCCTGACCGCGCGCCATCCGAGAATAAAACACACCGGTGTGTCCGCGCAGTGAGTGCTATTTTCGCCAATTCCAGCTGCACACTCTCGGAACGAATTGCGGGGCAAACGCCCGCCGTTGGAATTATAGTGACCATTGTGCATGTGCATCGGCCGGAATCGGCTTAATGACACATGACCGAACGCACTTTTGTCCTTTATCTAACGGCCAACCGCGAAATCGAAACGGGACGCCGGATAATCGATTGACCGGCAGTTTTATGAATCGGCATACCATCGAGAGATGCTTCAAATTTCATCGCGAAAGATTGCAGTGAATGCAATTGCAGTCGCATCGGACACGACCGTAGAGAATGCGAGTTCTTAATGACATTCCGAATATGATGAATGTTTTGTTCAAAAATAAATAAATAAAAACGAGAAACCGCCACGTATTCGTAATCCATTGAATAATATATTTAGGACTGTATAAGTTAAAAAGAAATGAATAATTCGCGATATTGCCAGTTAGGTTTAAATGAATTTAATATTTATTTTATTATTTTATTAATTTATTTAGCTTAATAGCTAATCTTTACATCTAACAAATTTAGTAAACATATATAAAAATATATAAAAAATACATAACAGAAAGAAAAAATAAAAATATACAATAATAAAGACTTAATATTATAATTTATTTCTATATGTACGAAGGTGTTTTTTTATTCCATTTATGAAACCCGTTATATTTTTGCTGTTTCGGATTTCTCTTGGAAGACTATTATATAAATCAAAACCTCCGTACATAATTCCCCTAGCCGTACTTGTTTTCTTATACTTAATTATCTTTAAATTTTCTCTATTTCTAGTATTATATTTATGTACATATTTATTTCTTATTAAGATTACTCTCATTGCCCTATTTTGTAATTTTTGCAACATTTGTTTGTCTAATTTATTTAACATATTTAATAGTGTTGCACAATAATTAAAATGGGGCAATATTATACTATTGTAATTTTTTTTTTTTGTATTTATACTTAATATATTTCTTAATCTAGATAATAAACCTATTTTTCTACTAATTTTTTTTAATATGTAATTACAATGTTCTTTAAAATTTAATTTTGTATCAACAATTACTCCTAAATATTTTATATTATCCACTATTTCTATACTAGAGTTATTTATTACTATTTTGGTACTATTATCTAACACATTTTTATAATTAATAAACATACATTTAGTTTTATTCTCATTTAATTTAAGTACATTATTCTTTAACCATATTTCTAATATACTTAATTCATTATTTAAATTATTTACAATTTCTTTAATGTTATCACCTATGCAATACATTAATGTGTCATCCGCAAATAGATGAATTTTACATTTTTTCACGTTATTAACTATATCATTAATATACAAAACAAATAACAATGGTCCCAATTTAGACCCTTGTGGTACTCCATAAGACACTAATTTCTCTTCAGAATATACATTATTTATTTTAACTTTTTGTTTTCTTTTATATAAGTAATTATTAAACCATCTTAAAACTATATCACTTATACCTATACTCTCCAATTTCTTTAACATTATTTTTCTGTCTATTGTTTCGAAGGCTCTCTTGAAATCCAAGAAAACTGCTCCAATGATTTTGTTTGTATCCTTAGCCAACAGCCAATCATTTATCACTACTTGTAATGCAGTTTCAGTGGAATGCTTTTCTCTGAATCCCGATTGTTGTTCACATATTATGTTTTGAGAAGTAATAAATTCCTTTAATTGTTTGATTACTACTTCTTCTATTATTTTTTCTATACACGGTAGCATGTTGATTGGTCTCATTTCTTCAACTTTTTTACTATTTTTTATTTTAGGTATAGGTACAATAGTAGCAATCTTTAAATTTTCAGGCATTTCTCCTAAGGAGAGTGCTTTATTTATTAAATAATTTAATTTAGTTCCTATTATTTCCCATGTTTCTTTAATTATATTTATATCTAGTTCATCAGTACTAGTTCCTTTTTTAAATTTACATATTATGTTATGAATTTCATCTAATGATACTGATTTAAATTTACTAAATTTTACAATTATTGCTTTATTATTATATTGTACTAAATTACTAATCCTTGGTATTGAATTCACAATTTCTTCTATGCTCTCAATGTAATATGTATATATATGTACAATAAATTTTATATTCCAGATATATCACAGGGGTAGCCAAACTTTTAGATTCCGCTGGCTACTGAAATTAATAAACTGTAAATTTTTAATCAACCTGGACTAATTTTTAGGATTGTTTAATTTGTTGTAAATGTTATTAAACATACCAATAACATGTACTACACAGTATTTTGAATTTTTTATTTTTCGTAAATAAAATGTCCCCACATTAAATTTGACCAAAAACTATTTGGAACTATTTTATGCTTTTTGGGTAGAAAAGAGCTTCTTGATTTTTTTTGCTGAATGCCTAAATATTTGTTTTTTTAGTGCACAAATATATTTAGAGGTAAAAGCACAAAAAATACGCCATCGCTGTTCTAGCCGCTGGTAGGGATTTTACAGAATCCGATAAATCCAGAAATACCTATATTTTTGTTTCACGGCTAAAAACTAGAGAGCTTACCTTATAAGTATTAGATAGTGATTAATACTCGGATACTCGCAATTGGTGGATACATTAATCTTAACATATTGAATACCGTGTTCATAAATAGCTGCGTTTCGTCATTTATATTTCATATACAAAAATAAATCTGCCTCACTAATATCACACTCAATAAAATAGTTTTAAAAATGGATATCATCTTTTCCATATTCTGAGTATCTATGTAATAAACATATTTTGACTTCCTTTTTTATTACTTACATCCCGTCACCATAGATCGCCCTTCCTACGCACATTCATCAATCCTTAGAGGTCTTGAAGCTAATATTTTGCCATTAAAACGTCCCGGCGACAAAATATATTTTTTATTTTGCTGTTACAATTTGGCGTTAACTGATTTTAATATTGAGAATATAAAAAATCATTATAAAATTGCATATTGAATTTTTATTTTATTTTATATATTATTACTCTCTCAAAAATATGTAATAGATTTTTTATACGCATTAATATTAATACATAATAATAATCTACCGGCAATTTAAAAAATAAACGTAGTATATTATATTATACTAACGAACAGCACGTTCAGTATGCGCAATTATTGCAAAAAATCTCTAATTTGACGGAAAAACTAGACAGACTTCGTTCCGGAAAATGTAAATGTCCGGAGAGTGGAGCTCGTTACGGTCTCCGGAAAATCTACAATCGTCTATTTTTCCTTCGTTTCTCGAACGTTACGCGTGATTGTTCGATATACGAAAATTTATAAGGACCGGATCCTTATAAATTATGCAGAGTACGAAGATCCCCGAAACGCGAGGGTCATTTCAATTATTCTATTATTATTTACACACTGTATTTGTGTGTACACGATACCGTGCCTTTAAATAAACATTTTTTTACTCATTGATCGATTGATTGTCAAATGGCTCGGAAACGTCCGCCCAATATAAACACAATATAATATTCGTCGGACGTTCAATAAATAGTTATTTAAAATACGCTGTAAATTATACTGTTTAGAATCGAAATTGCTTTATATTTAGAATAAAATTATTTTGGTGCAAGATTATTACTCAAGATCTTGCGGTATTGAAAGTGCTTTGATTGATCATTTTTTTATGTTTTCACGGCATCAGTAAACACATAGGCGGTTGGAATCGTAAAGCTCTATACATCAAAGTGATTATCAAGTACAAACATGTTTAAAATTTTCATAAAGTTGCATACACAATCCGGTGACATACCATTATGTCTATAAATAAGCGACGTTTCCTGTAGTAAACTTTTATTACGTGGCGCTATTCAGAAAGATGAAGACGAGACAAACGTTAGAACGAAACATGTTGATTTTTTAAATGAAAATATTATTACAAAAATAGGTGTCGATATAGGTTTTCGACAATCGTTCGACAGTTTCTGGTTAGCTGTCAGTCTGATTTTTTTTGGTGCTGAACGACATGGAGAATTATCTCATTAGTATGACGTTACGTTTACAATTGCTCGGCTTACAATAAATAAATATAAACAACGCCGAGATCGTAATTGCAATTCCTAATATAGCTAAAGCATTGGTCGCCAACCTGTGTCCCATGGGTAAAGTAGTGGCTCACGAAGTCATAAAAACTGACCCCTTGATTTTCTTCTGATGAATTTTTAGCTCCCTATTTAGATGACATTTTTATTTTGTTCTTTAATACAATACCATTGATTCACAAAAGTTGAAACAAGTTGCAGGCTTTTTTATTTTTACAAGTCCCTTTTATATTCAATATTTTACGAAAACAAAATCCAAATCCTTTTGCAAAATACTCCTTTTACTGATATTGTTCGATACGATCGTCACGTTAATGAGCTGACATTATATACAATCGCTACAGTATGATGTTGAAACTGATATCTGAATTGATTTTGGCTTAGGTTAGAGATTATATAATAATGTTTTGTAGCAAGAAATTATAATCAAGCTAAATCCCAATTTATAATGATACGAATGTAACTAAACAATGCATAGAATAACAAAATATAGATTATGCAGCATTGACATTTTATAAGCCACTTTTGTGACAAATGTAATGTTACTGTACCATGAGAGTCACGTTGAACGTTCGTGAAGAATGGTACTTAAAATCTACGAGATGCTCGATGCAATTCTCATTGTATCGTTGTCTACCTCAGATATCCTCTCTTTTGTATTTCCTTTTTTGTACATAGACTCATTTCGCGTTTTTCAATAAAAACCCAAGGCCTCGTTGCAGATTCTTGCGCATTTTTATCTCAAAATAGAACGCGCGAGCAAATCGAGTTTGTATTACCGTCATTCTCATATTATATCACGTCACTCTCATTAATTTACTATAAGAGATCCAAGATGTCGGTTCACTATTTTATTTATAATTTGCGGTAAACCTTATTCTAAAGATAAGAACGCTTTCGCAGCACCTTACGCGCAGATAACGCTTTATTATAAACGCGATCCTCGAACGGTCGGAATAACCACCTTTAGTGTGTAGTCGATTGCTAATTAGATAAGGCGAAAGTAGATAAGTTGTGCACGCGTTTCGGCTTAATGGTCGCTGAAATTTTCGTTAGTCAAAAATTTGGATATAGAGAATGGAACATAAGCGACTTGGTAAAGTGAATTTAATTAGTTCAAATCTTACATATTAAGCAAAAGCCTTTACGAGTACTTAAAAGTTTAATAAAGGATTATGTATTTAGAGGTATCGTAAATATACGCGCTAAAAGCATTATATTCATGAGCATATACGTTTACTATAATAATATAAGACAAAATGTGAGCCAGCATAGTATAAGTTTGTACTAAAAATATTGAGTTGTTTATTAATCATACTAGTCTATCTATTTTCAATAACATTGTTCGGCGCGTGATCTTAAATTTCTGTCCTGTGTTTGTTCGGTTGTCGCGAGGGATGAGACGATACATGTAAATACGCAGGGCAGTATTAATCCATTGTTTTCGAGATGTGGTTGTCAATATTATGGCGCCAGTCCACCACACGCAGGAATTTTTTTTTTGGTTAAAACCCAAACCCTTGAGAGTAAATGACCTCTCGGGCTGGCCGTCTGAGGTAGAACATGAGGCACTACCTAGGACGTACATATCATAGCAGAAAACGCAGGCAGGGCCATAGGGCTCGGTCCCTCCTGGAGTCCGAGAGCTAATGCTAAGGCACCTGGGTGGTGGTACTGTTACTATGATGAAACGCAATGCCGGCCAGTCAGCGAGAGCACGTTTCCCTGAGCGCTCGGGAGAAACACTAATGCATCTCCAATAACATACTTAGTACTACGGCTGGCGGGGGACCCGCTCACCCAGTCGTCACAAGCTGAGTGCCCACCCATAAGGGTTGGACTCGTAGGGCTTTATTACCGATAACGGCAGTGGTGCACGCAATGGATTCTACCCTTTTCACTTTATTTTTAAAACATAAAAATGTATTTTGTGTACACTAATAAGTTTTGTCCCAGATTCACTGTGAGTTTATAAATCCATACTGGCAATTATCACGAAGAAATGGACGGGACGTCAATAAACACTACGTGAATATTTCAAGAGTGTAGCATGACTCACACTATGCATTATGAAACACTCACTACATTGCCATCCATCACTCACTCTATTCACATACTGCTTTTAAAAATAAGTTTAAATTAAAAAAAGCTAGATATATTTGCACTTTCGTATTTTGTCATTTGCCATTCTTTAATTTTAATAATATTAATTATTTTATTTCAAAAGCAAATACGTTAAAAAGTCTCAATAAGTATGGTACATTAATATATAAGCCAAAACAGGAACTAGGATAAAACAAATAATAACTACCTGAATGAAGAAGGGTGGCGTGTTACATCGCGATTTCCTTCGAGACCGCTTAAATACATATTTAAAGCCGGTTGTTGAGATATATCTAAGCCAAAGGCCTTCCATTCATCACTAGTTGTTTCTTCTCAGGAATTTCTTGAAAAAATGTCAAATTAAGAATTCTTATTTCTCGAAAAAGTCAGTTATTTTTTAGTCAAAATTAAATTTGTAATAATATTTTTTAATGTTTTAAAACGGCTGCATAAAATGGGTGGGTCCGTGCCAGATGTTTGAAAATATGCATGCTTTCTTGGAAGTTTTTAATAGAAGACGTAAGTATTTGAATTGCAAAAAAATGCTTATCCAGCTCTCTGTTCATCATTAATATACATATATTTTTTATTTATCAAAATTTCTAGAGAATTGTAGAGAAAATCGAGAAGTAAAAATGTCTCGAAATATAAAAATACAAACTGAAACCAGAATGCCTAATCACAACGTTGCTTAACATAGTAGTAAACTAAACATATTATCATGTTCTAGGATCGCATATAATTTACTGCAATATATTCAACCATTTAATTCCTAATATAAAACGCAACTTGCAACACTGCGTCAAATAAGTTGTTTAATTGATATTGAATTTAACCTTCGTGAAAATGAATTGAAGCAACTTTTCTATGTTCATCTGTAAATGATTTGTTGATAGTATGTAAAAAAAGATTGAAGTTAAATGTAAACACTGAACTCAATTACTAAAAAAATATTTAATATTTATGTTTTTAAATTACGAATGTATAACATTATTTAATCCTTAAATGTAATTTAGAGTCTAAACCTCAGCGTTGTGCTCTACTTTGATTTTTTAAATTAATCACGCGTCAGGTTAGCAACCTTGGTAACTTAACCCCAAAACCTTTTAACTAGTCACGTTTACGAGCCTTTAGATTCTGTCGAAATTAAAATTGTTATCCGAATTTTGAACTTTTTGGAAACGAGAGGTACGGTTGCGAATGTCGCCACTCACGTAATGAAGTACGTGGTGTCGTCGTTACGTGATCTGGATCTGCCGGATTAACCGCGTGTTTTTAACCGCCCCTTTAACGGAATGTTTCGTGAAAACTCCACTCAACCCTGGATAGAATTTCCCTTATTTTCAGTCTAAATATAATTTTTAAAAGTTTATGGTTTGAGTTGTGGAGTTATTCTCAAGAGACATGATTGTATGTGTATATATAACGATATATATCGGTCCATCTTTGATGGAATCGACATGTGTCGAACGAATTCACTCTTAATAGATCCAATTAATAGGCCGCCCTTTATGTTATTTTTTCCTTCCACTTACTTAACTGAACCCTCACTTTGATAATCCACTAATTGTTTCCATCAACGTTAATGATGATAAATTCTATACGCAATAATACTATAAATAAGCCCGCATTCCGTTGAATATGAAAAAATATCAAACGAAAAATACTCTGTCTTTATTCCGTATTTTAACTGTTTAATGCTTTAATATGAATATATAATTATATTGTTTATTTTCTTTTTGCAGACCCGTCGGCTATTTAACAATAAACAGTGAGTATAAAATTATTGTTTATATATTCTATACGTTTAATAAAAAACACGATGCGAGAACAAATATGGTATGTTTGCTCTGAATAACGCGAATGAAGATGTACTCGTCTCAACATTACGTGATAAAATATGTATACACTTCAACTCATTGTCATTGTTAAAACCTGTATGGTGCATATTATGCAGACCTTTGTCGAGTGTGAATGTATTACACATTCGTCAAGTTCAACTCTGAAGCCATGAATAGAACAACTTTTGAAGACTATTCGAACTTATTTTATTAACATATGGGGGATATTCGTAAAGTAAAAATACAAAGCATAGAATATATTTCTAAAGCATTTCTAAAGCACCTCAAGAACGCTCCTTTATTTATATTTTAGTACAAACTTCTTGAACCAAGCGTTATAGAAATCTCTCTTTTTGCTACCCTAAACTTTACCTAAAATGTTACTTATAAATTTCAGCAGATGTTTCTCATTGAACGAACGAAGGTTTAGTTTCCTATGTCACGTCACTCGGACCATAGCGAAAACTGCAGTGTGGCCAACCGAGTAAAACAATTTTGTATATCCCTCGTTTTATTTATTATTTGGTCTAACTTATTCTCTAAGCGCCCGAGCATAATCGAAGGAATGTTATTCAATTAATTTTGTTATTCGGCACGAACGGAATTGAAGCTTCAAATTATATTATGTAGCTTCCACGTTGACCCATAAACGCCTCCATTCACAATTACTACGCATTGTCTTTCACTGCAGTGTCATTCCGTCGCGTGGTAGATGACTATATAGAAGAGATTCTTTCTCCTGCTGAGTAATTCAATAATTGCTCATTGCTCCCAATTATACAACGTGTCGACGACCTTTTAGCGCCACGTTTTCTTCGTGCTGTGATCTGAACCAATATCTTCAATAACAGGGGTTTCACTTTGCTTCATACGCAAATAGATGCTATAATTTTGAATTTACGATTGATTGTGATTTACGACTTGTAGTGGTCTATTTGGACTGCGCGTTCCATTCGAGCGTCTCTCAATTGGAAACCAGAAGTTCTCAGTGTGCCATAACATCTCAAGTTTCAATTATGTACTTTTGTCTGATATCATAATTCGCTACAATAGAATTTTTATGACTATACAGATGAATAAATTCTATAGAATGTTATTATTATAACACAAAGCAATTAAATCAGACGTAATAAACACGCGGTTCGCTGATTCCTAAAAATAATAATTGGTATTCACATGAGTAATTTCCAATGTAACAATCAAGTGACAAAAATTATGGACATTTAAGGATCGTAGGTTCCGGTGGATTAACTGAACATTAAACCATTTTAAAATTGAGCACAAGTTTGACATTAAAATATTCATGTAAATGAAAAGAAGCAAAACTATTCAAACACGCCACTATGGATACAATTTTGAATCATATTCCAGAAGAAAGCCCTCGGCCACGCGCCATCTAAGGGCTGTTCTGGTGTCGTCCTCAGGATGACAAACTGACGCAAACTCATGATTTGTGTTCTTATTTATTTGTAGTTTTCAACTATCGAATATATTCGTGATTTTTTTTCTGTTTTACTGATATTTATTCATTTGACCAATTAGTCTAAAAAAAGTATTATTTGCCATATGAAATTATTTTAATTAATCATTAATTACATAATCGCAAAACTTTTTGAATTTTATAAAATATGCATAACACAATGCTGTGCGAATTAAAAATTTAAAAAGAAATTGTTTGGAACGAATTTTATATATGTACATAAAGATCGAATCCGTATCGACGTTTGTTTAATGCGTATTTGCATATAAATTAAATATTTAGAAATAAATTAACTGCAATCGAATTATTCAACTAATTGAAATAAAATCCTTGCGTGTTGAAACAACAAATACAAAAACAGTAACACAAACTTCACAAAAATTTGCGACGCACACCTGTTTTTGAAATAAGCGTTAAACGATAATAAATGGTGGACCTTCCCAACATTTTGTTTCGTTCGACGAACGAATTCTGCGAATTTCGGTCATTGTAGATACTCCCAATGAACATTTTATTCACATGAAGGCGTAAAACCATTTTTTTTTTTAAAGAAGCATTTCATTATTTCCCAATTTGAAAATAAATAAAGGCGCATAAGGACCATGGGTTTTAGAGCGGCACTAGTCACTCTAGTATATTGAGAGAAAAAACGATTACCTGTATTGCTCAAGTATACAATTTGTTTCAATCTCAATTTTTTTCAAATTTCATTCGAGATAATATAAACGAATATTCGATTAATTATTCGAATATTCTAATGCTTGAAAATCGCAGCGTGAAGGTGTTTTATCAGAAGGCTTGGATGTAGAGGTCCTCTCCTGAAGATCCCTTGAATAAGGTGACGTCTTCGTTAGAAACGGCCGATCAATGACGTGTTTTTGCCGAATGGTGACGTGGTACTGGCTTTTAATAGCAGTCCGACAAGCCGAGAAACTCTGGCGTCAGGTCACGAAAAATAAAAGTGAGCTGTCCTCTCTGCTCCTTGCTAGCTGACGACCCAAGATCTTTTCTGCATGATACGACTGTTATAAAACCCGGTAAAAGCAGGTGTATTTTATTGAAAGCATACAAAAACGCTTGCTATTTTTTAAGTAAGGTCCTATCACGCTTTCTAATCTCTCTCGAATAATCGTTTTTAAAGTAGTTCCGAGAAACTTTGTCTTGTTTGGTGATGGGTCGCCACATCCATATTCTACAATTTATGATCTTTTCATTTTAAAACCAACGTAATTACTGTCGAAATGTTCACTACTCAACCAAACCTATTTTAATTTTATTCCGGCAGTATCTCAAATTAGTATTGCGTTGCCAAACAAATTACTTATTTTTTTATTCAAATGTTTCATAAAACATTATTTTATTTCGACAAAGTAAAATTCATATGCTTCGAAAAAATATAAACTTCTCGCTATGCGGCTAAATAATTTTATTAATTAATTTCTTATATCGCTTTTTTAATATAGAAAATATATATATTTTTTTTTATTTATTTATTTTTATTTTATTAATTTATTTAGCTTAATAGCTAATCTTAACATCTTAACAAATTTAGTAAACATATATAAAAATATATAAAAAATTCATAACAGAAAGAAAAAATAAAAATATACAATAATAAAGTCTTAAAATTATAATTTATTTCTATATGTACGAAGGTGTTTTTTTATTCCATTTATGAAACCCGTTATATTTTTGCTGTTTCGGATTTCTCTTGGAAGACTATTATATAAATCAAAACCTCCGTATATAAATCCCCTAGCCGTACTCGTTTTCTTATACTTAATTATCTTTAAATTTTTATATAGTAGGTAATCCTGAAATGAATCGTTTTTCTAAATAAAATCACTTTTAAATGTATGTTTTTATTTTAATTATTTAAAATATAATTTTCTGTCAAAAATATAAACTTCTCCCATCTCTCGGTATTTTTTTTAATTCCATCAACATAACACACAAGGCTTTGATACAAAATATTCGCTATCCCTCATCGTCTGCATTTATATTTTTTTCGTTTAGAAAGTGTTGCATCGATCCAAATAAATGATAGTCAAAATAAGCAAGGTCTGGAGAATACGGTGGATAAAATAATATCTTCTAGCCAAGTTCGCTGATTTTATCGAGTCACTTTCGCCACATAGGGATGCGCATTGTCATGTTGTACAATTATTCGATTTATGTTGACAAGTGCAGCCCTTTTTTACTTTCTTATGTAAACGATCAAGCTAATTACAATATATGCTCGCTGTTATTTTTTGACCGGGCCTAAGAATGTCGTAATTCACAATTCATACACATAAAATAACTTTTAGTGAGCACTGGCTTCGAAATAGGTTTTGCTACTGAAAACAGTAGTTATCTTTGGATAACTACTGTCTTCTATTAAAATTGTTGTCGTTCAAGCCCCCCCAAACTTTTTAATCTGTTGAATCAGACTGGTTTAATTTCTCAGACAGCTGATGGATAGTTTGAGTAAAACTTGCTTTCATTTCTGCAGCCAGACATCAATGTCTATTTATTCTGGTCTCCCATATCCAGTACTATGTTTTTTATATTAACATACAATTTCGTATAAATTGTTTACTTGGTAAAAATTCTGCCATCGTAAGTTTTAGGGCCCAATTTTTTTTTTAATATCTAATTGCGGGATTCATTTGTACACCAACACAGCTATAATAAAATACATACTCAGGTAGCAACGGTCAAAGCACGACTGACTGATATAACTTTAATTAAAAAAACTACATTCATTTCGGGATTACCAAATATAAAAATGCTAGGAAGTATAAAATGTTAGTTTGCATAGTCAGTTGAAATATATGATGTAAAACAAAATCAAATGCCGTGAAGTACGAAAATTTTGAACTAAACAAAGCCTGTTCAACCGCACAGAGTTGAATTATTGTGGATATGTTTTAAATTTTCTCATATTTAATGATATTAATCTGTCGTGGTTGCCTACTTGTGTTAAAGCAGAAAATTAACGATTCATGTTTTTTTACTTTCAACTCTATTCGTTAAAAAATACTGTAACTTTGTCTGATGTCACTCTGCCATAACAATAGACTGACCTATTTGAATTCTATCATTCGTGGAAACAATTAATTATAGAAAATATTTTTAGAAGTACAAACGATTACGCAACATTGGGATATTAATTAGTAAGATAATAAAATTTTTGCTATAAGGGATATTTGCTACTAGTTTAATTATATTTAAAAAAACAATCTTTATATTTAATAAAATGTATTTTTATTGCCATTAAATAGTAAACTTAAGTAGCTAATATATAAATTAATTAAATATGAAAAGTTGGGGGGATTTCTCAAATTTACGATATGGTTGGTTTACATTATTTTTATCTACTGTTTTTGCTGTGGTGAACCAAAATGTTTATATCCGCGATTAATAAAAAAAAATACAATGCTATAATGAGAGAAATAAAATTAGCGCGTCAACAAAGAGCGAAACCCTTTAAAATAGCGAACTTTTCTTGAATCAAACAGTTTTGTGTTAACTCGCGTACAATAAATATAAACCTTCAATTATTTGAATAAGCTTTTAGCTCATTCATTTATATATATTTTTAATATCACATCAGAGAATTTATATTTTTCAATTACGACCGTTACGACCGTTATAATGTTAACATTTTTAATTTAACTGGAAAGAGTTGCACGGGTATTAAAATATAAATCAAATTTCAATTTGAGTCCGATCGTTACATACGTATCCACCCAATTTCACTCTTTCAGATGTGCCATTAAAATTTGCGTATATTCCGCGGAACGTATGTAAATTTGCACCGCGAGCGATAATCTATCGCACTCGATTCTGTGCATATTTAATATTTCCATTCATATATGTATAACCAGTGAATGACAGTTACATTTCATTTGAATGTATGTACATATGTATGAGTGTGCCATTGGCTTACTTAAACGAGCAATATTGAAATACGCTCCTCGAAATCCCAAATCCCATGACTAAGCTCCCAATTTTCACTCAACTGCCTAGCTCAACGTACGTCCATGAAATCTAGGTAAAAGAATCGTTTGGGGAATACGAGTTTGAGATATAAGTTACCTTGCACCGGTGTCTGGAAAAGGTAGACAGCTCTGAAATTATGAAAAATGAAGGTAGACGTATCTGACGTGAAATTGCTATTAAATTTATATTACACTAAAGTTGTTGCTAATGATATACGTTGAGCCGATATTATACTTGGTCCAAGATTTCTAATAATATGCTAATTGAGTAGTATATTTTCTATTGGTTGCATGTAGTGAACGTACTATATCATCAATAAAAATGAATTGTATTGATCCAAACAAAATTCTCACTACACTTGATCTTTATTATTTAGAGATTACTGTTATTTGAGAGCCTGTCAAAACAGTCATATTTACTGCCTAAGAGTGACCGAAAGTTTGCACTTATACCTACCTCAATCTGCATATTTATTCTTGAAACTCAAAAAGGGAAAAAAACTATATAATTTTATATTACGCATTTTTCATATCCGATAAGCCTCTTAGCTCCACCTGCTTAACAATAAATCACTTTTATATACTTATCTTAAAAACATTTTATGACAAAATTAAAACGGACCGAGAATGGTTTGCGAAACTTGTTTGTAATCGTATTTCCTCATTGTGATTAACACTATATTATTTACATTTAACCAACCAGGTGACTAGATAAGACTTATCAGTTTATAACGTGCAACAATTCTGGGTACCAAGACACATGAAAATAGATCTTGTATATAAATGCTCTGTTCATATAGAACACTAGTATCTAAACAATGTAAAACTATTAATATTTAAATTTCATAATATTATAATATCAACCGAAATAGAGACTTAATACATTGTGAATAAAATATATTTTACATACTAATTAAAAATGTAATGCCAATTTATTACATGTATTCTAAAAATAATAGGTTTTCCGCATTTTCCTCGAGCATGTTTGATCGCCTGTTCTCGTAGATTTATCTAGCTGATACAAGTCTGTATCAGCTAGATAAATCTAAAATCATATTTCAATGTCATAACGTATATCCAAAATAGTTGCTTTATGGGAGGTATTTTTCACAATATAAAACCTTTTAATCATAAATGCATATAATTTATTGAATTTTATTTTTAACTTTATAACCAGCGGAATAATTAGAGAAGTACATAATCTAATGTAACATTTTTTTTATGTTATGTTATACTTATTTGGCTGTTCTATCTCATTTTTTTAATGCTATAGAGGTTTATAGCGTTATTTTATTCAGACTAACATTTTAGTATCTATAAGGTAAATTGATATTCTATTGGGTCTTTATATCTTGAATTAAGAAAAGGTTACGTTCTTAGATAATTATATATTTGCTTTTAATTGTGTTTAAACCACTAAAAACATTTTTTTTATAATTAATAATATTGCCATCTCAAAAGTATTATTGCACACACAACCCATAGCAGTGAAGTCAAAATGCCTGAAGAAAACTCTTCTTACAGGACAAGGTTTCGCATTAACTAATCGAATTTTTACAAATTATTTTTTAGGAGTATTTGCTACGAATATGATCGTGACCCTACGTTTTTGCGTTTTTTTACTACAGCTACGAGATGAAAAGTAGCAGTTTATAAAGTATGAAAACTCATTTTCAGAACGATATAATACCTCGACTAGAGTACCGCAAAGATCCAACTTTGGTCTATTGCTGTTTATGTTATTAGCATGATTCACGCAATATTTTTTTTTATTATATACGGATTTCGAATTCTCTCGATCTGTAGAATGATCTCAATTCTTTTGATATCCAATTGCATTTTAATGCCAGGAAATATCATACAATTTCATTCCTTGATGCCGCGGAATACTCCTACCATATCTGTGGATATATTCTAGACAGGCATTCCTTTTCTAAGATCTTGGTGTAACGTATAAGAGTCTCTGGATATTTAACATGCACATTGCAGAGACTCAAAGCAGATCTATCAAGCTGCTCGGTTTTATTTTTAATGCGTGCTATTTTATGAATACTTTACTTAGTATTACGCACCTTTTATGATGCCCTAGTTCGCAGTCAATGCCCTAGAGTCAATGCAATGATTGCGGCTTAAAAATGTATAGCGTAAATTGTTAATTAGTCTTAATTTTAATAAATAAATAAATATTTGCTTAGGTTAGGTTTGGGTTTGAATAGAAAATGGACGTTTCCCAACTGTTAAATTAAATTTTAACTACAGTAGAACGACTCATAAACAGTTAAGGCCAAAATATTCCGAACGTTGTGTAATAATACAGTTTCACTGATTTTGACCAATAAAATTAATGAGTTTCTTGATACATTTTCACTGGTGAAGTTAGTGAAATTATATTTCTACTAGTGAAAATATAATTTTACTGAAAAATACACATTCACTGTAACTCTGTAACGTATGCATACATATACAAACAAAAAATATGTTTAAATAATTTATAAATTACATATTGAATTACAATGATTTTGTATTTTAACTGTGAATTAAATGTAGACCTAACTAAGCTTAATTAATATACATACTATTTATTAATAGTGCCATTAATTTATTGGACTAATCTATGTTGTATTACCAATTAAACGGTTTAAGTTTAAATTATCAATACATCATTGCATCCTCGACAGCGGTGACCATAAACTGAATTACCTCGATATCCGCCTAGGAGACACCGAGCTGTGAATCTCATTACTGACGCGATTTGCTCTATTTCACTCTCCGATCGCAATCGCATTGCGAACCATGAAAGTTTATAGCTGCATAACTCCATTATTGACGCTTCATCCAAGCTCCCAGGCGTCCATTGTGTGAGAGACGAGCACTTTTCAAGCGCACTCCACTCCTGTAAACCAAGAACACTCATTTAGCACAGCAGCGCCGCCGCACAGTGGTCGCTTTAGCCATGCGTTTTATAAAAAATCCGCATGAAGCTGAAACGAAATGCAAAATCGTATTTCACGTTATTCATATCATATATAGTTTTAAATGTGTTTTTACACATGTTCAAACTTTTAATATTTTTCTTCGGTAAATTCGCTTAATCGGCCACTGTGCGCCGGTGCGCTTAAAACTTTTTGTTTGCGCTTGCCGCGTCGCGTAGTATTTATGCGAGCTAGCGTGAAGAGTTAGCTTTCGTTTTTCCTAACTATTTTGCACTTGGGCGTAAACCTCGTGAGCAACGACGACCCTTACGGCTCGACGGTAATAGCCCAAGTCGTAAATGCGCCGTTTACGTTTATTGAATGCGTTACTCTTCCGTTAAACACGTCTAATTTACATTAAAGAAAATAATATTGTGGTTATGATCTATTTGCTAATAAATTGTAATGGAATAGAGAGGTGTAAAATACACACTTTCTTTTAAACTGCAACATATTTTAACTAGTGGGGCATAAGCGCAAGCATTGCAGCTATGTTTATCCGTAGAAGAAAGAACGCATATGCAACAAATAAACTCTTCAATACAAAAATATTTGGCGAATTGGTGGTCGCCAGGTTGACAATGAGACAGATATAGAACCACTATAGAACATAGTTGAAATAATTGCAATTTCATGCTTCCGTCGTGACAAGCAAAACAATATCCACCACTGCTGCCGCGTTGTTGCCAGAGTACCGCGTAGCTCCACGGTAGCCAACTTATATCAGTCCCCATAAAGGTACAACAAAACTCGAGTATTTGGGCTCAACCCTGGATTTAAAATTAACTTGAAAACACCTCTTTGAACACCACCTGTTAATAAAGTTAAATCTGCTCGTTTTCTGTTATATTTATTATAATTCGAAAAGGCTAACTAAATGCTATCGAAAGTAGTATTATCAATATATTTGGTTCGGAATACAACGGGAACAACACTCATTCTACCTCACTTATATTTACAAGATAATTTGCTTATATTGTAGTATAGTTTATTTGCTAAATAAAATATACAAATATGAAACATAAATAGGAGCTCATTCATTAGATTCATCAAAGAGTCTGGCGCTTTACAGCTTAAAGCCAATGCACATAAAGAGAACACTGAAAGTCCACTTTTTTCAATTATTGAATTGCTTTCCTAATTATCGAGAGTAAATATATTAATTACGTATACCACATCAAGCAAATCGGTGTCTAATAAGAACTTATAAAATATTCAATCCTCGAGTTAATCATGCAAATATTCCCACGTGAACTGAAATGTAAATCACGCAAAACCCTTCGACTAATTAGAAGTGAATTATTTTTCAAGTGATCCTCTCCGCCGATCTGATTCTGAAAGAAATATCTCCGCCAAATTAACTTGATCTCGTTAGTGAATTAATCCCGGTCCGTGCGTAATACCGCTCGCACCCATACAAAAATGTTTTAATCCCACAAAGGCGAATCTACTTTTGCTGCTTTCTTTGCTGTATTTAATTAAATTTATGTACTGGGAAATATGTGTGTGTATGCGTTTCGCCGTAATTTGTTCCGTTTCGTTTAACTAGTCAGATTACCCAATTTAACTAAAGTCTGCGCATATGTGTGTTCGCTATCGACCACTTGGCAAGGAAACGTACGACAGGTTAAGCGGTCCGTAAACGTTCGCGAAGAATGACGACGGGACTCGGAAAATCTGGTTTGTTCGCTCAGCCGAAGCGGATAAGCCTTCCTTCGTCCACCTGTGATTCATTATAAAGAGATTTTTGTTGCGTGAACTTAGATATAACGTATATCCTATATTTTAAAGCGATTTGTAACGAACGTACATTCAAATACAATAACGTTCACTCGAAGGGTTCTATTTCTTGAATCCCATGAGCTTATACTCACTTGGGTAAATCCCGAGATTAGATTTTTTTATATCTAAATCCCAGATTTAAAGATTTTTTAATATAAATTCAGTTTCCCAACTTTTTTATGGATCATAAGAACCGTTTGTTCGTACCCCCTAACATATTTTTTCACTACAGATTGAATGACAGTAAACGCAAATAAAAATGAGCAATTGGAAAAAAATAAACGGTTAAATCAATCCAATTTGGATACATAAAAATCGATGAAAAACGTTGAACTTTATTGCTGAATATTATCTGTGGGTCTGCCTATAAATATAGGCGATTAATAAATCTTACATATACAGATTCACACAAGTTTTTCGTTGCAATATAAAATGTGGACACATAGACTTTTTTCAACCAAACTTTGCGATTGAAAGTATTCAGATATATTTAATCCTTTAAAGTTAACATATTTTTCAAATGGTTCTAATAGCATTTCCTAGCGAGTCATTTTTTTACGCATTCTATAATTTTCCAGCAACATATCTCATTATATTTTTTTATCAATTATTAAAGATTCACAGTCAAAAATAGTTATGTTTGATAGAAGAAATTATCGGTTTCAATTAATGTTTTCCTCTAGAATTATATCTCGAAGAAAATGCAAAATAATGACTTTTCATTACTCGAGAAATTTAAAAGTTTCTCGAGAATTCTCATACAATGTTTTTTTTATTAAAAAAATTATACTAATATTTTTAAACGGCTTAAATCCGCTACAACTCTGAAACAAGTTGTGGTTAATATCCATTAAAATAGAGAAAAGAAACGGGAACTTCTAATATAAGTATGCCCGACTATAAAATACGGATAAGCAAATATTTCGTTTCGATTTCCTCATATGCGGTAAAAAAATAAGAATGCCAGGATCAATGACTTAATACTGATTATATTATTAAGTCTTTGCCCAGGATTCTTTAGCCGGCTAAATGAAACAAGAGTCAATGTTTTCATGTGAATGCTATATAAATCATACGATAAGATGTTGTCATCTTTTTTCAAATACATACGAAGAAAGTTTCCTTTAATAAAACATACATTATATGTTTTAGTCAGAATTAAAATAATATTTGAAATATATTAAAAATTATGTACTCGTATGTATTAATTAAAAAAATACTGTTATTTACGTTCTCTTATATTTAAATTATTAACCATATATGTTTTTATCTATAATAAAAAGATATTTTATTTATTGTAATAATAAATATTTTAATTTCTTAAGACATTTGGATTAATTTTTCATTTCTCGATAAATGAGAAACACTAGTTTCGATCTTCGCCTATTTAAATTCATATTTAAATATCCGAGATAAAGTCATCATCGCTGTTAAAAACTAAATTGTTTAAAAAAAATATTTTATTTTTGAGTTATTTCGCTCTTTAAATATTTCAAATTATAATTAACTGTTTCATTAAACAGTCAATAGTTACTTTAGCAAACATCCTCGTTGTATGTAACTACTTCAATAGAAATGTTTCTATTGTATTGTAAGAACATATTTCTTAAAATATCAATATTAGCTTTTCTCTATACCAAGATCAATCGAAGTTTTACTTATGCAGCTTAGAAGTTGATTTGTTTCAGTGTTTTATTACTTTTTGATAAAAGGTAAATCTGCTATTAATCTATAACAGCGTAAAAAAGATTTCTTAATCTCAAATATGTTCCAGCCATATAATCGTAATTATTTAATTGTTTATGCAAATGTAATAAACGCCGTCTATTTAGAATATATTAATTTTGCCGGTGCATGTCCTAAATATATATCTATAATTTATCTCATTTCTAATCGAACCTACACTCGGATATAATTAACGTTATGTGTTAGCAAGTCGACGCTAACTTAAGACCAGCGCTTATTTCTATGTGACCTGAATAAAAAGGAACTCCCCTAATTGAAACGTAAGCCTCGCGACTATAATTAAGAATTTATATTCCAGCAGGTCTAACGAAGCGGACCCGTCTTCGATATAAATAAGGATTTGCGTCGTCAAAAGCCGGGTATCATTTTTATCCGAGTTTACTCAGTGCCTAGGTATCTCTTGTTGTTGGCGTTTCGGAATTATTATGTTATAATACTTTGTCGTCGACAAAGGAGAACGAGCTGCGTGGTTAATTAACGAAGGAAGAGCATATCTTAGCGATGCGAAAAGCAGACAATTTGTTTTATTGCGATGCTGTAAAGCGGCGTTTGACAGTTTGTAAAGTGCGAAATCAAAAGCGGAAAATTCGACTACCCGGGCGAGATTGCAAACGGAATTTTGCTCCTGGAATGAAAAACTTTATACAATTTTCTCGTAGATTACGGAAAAAAGTTTCGCCGTCGAGACGGATGCCAAACTAAGCATATCGATCTTAGTCATATCGCACCTATATATCTATCTCTACAATCCTTGTTTTATTTTATATTTTAAGTTGAATCTTAGATCATTACTTATTTTTTTTTTATAACTCAACATTTTTTTAAATTTGGTTTTTCTCAGCTAGCTTTCACCCGCAACTTTTTGAACCCAGCAATCCTTTTACGACCCTGTTGATAAATGGACGGGTTTCAGGTGGTATGAGAATAGTATCGATAAATTCAATTCATGCGTTACGCAAGATTCTATCTATTATGCGGAGATCCTTTATATCGCATAATTACACTATACAATAGATTTCTTTCACAATGAAAAGATAACTCGAATTTTATGTAGAATTATACGTATCATTCGGGTTACCCCTAAAGGGATGTAGTTTTTTTTAGATTAATTCGGTTTTCCTTTATTCTCACAAAATACTGAAAAATTATTTTATTTCTATTTTATAATAAATTATGATATACACTCTTATGACTATTTTAAAAAGAGAAAAAACTCGTAAAAGAATCTACAATTATAATAAAAATAATTCAAAGCTCACACATACATATATTTATTATTAACATAGTATCAGAAGTGAGTTTTTTATATTTCACAATTGTTTGTTCGAAGTCGTTACCAGTAGAAATGTATAAAATAATTATTAAAAATTTATAGAAATATTTTATATTTCTTCCAATTATCTAGCTAATTGAATAACATTGCTTACAACAGTAAATAAATCTGGTTCTTTCTAATTTGCCATTGGATGCCTTGGGAAAATCTGGGCGCTGAGAGTCGAAAAAGTTTGGGAAGCTCCGGGTGAGGCGAAATAAAACCACTCGCAATCATTTTATTTCCTATCGAATTGCCTATTGATGTCACTCACAATGTACTTAAGATTTGTAGCAACTGTTCTCTCCGGTAAATGTCTTTCTTATGCGTCATGAATAAAAAATCTATTTCTAGTTCGCAAATGATATAATATATATTGTATGTAATTTGTCTCATTTATTATTTATCTTAATCGATATCCCAAGCTTAATTAAGACAATTTATTTGTATCAAATAATATCTAAAATACGAGATCTTAAATGGAAAAACTAATACATATAAAATTGCATGCAGCTTTTAAATTGCTTATAAATTTACATATAAAAAAACGAAATTTTTTCGTATAGCGTTTTCAATATTGTCCATTTTAGAGTACCCTCAATGGCTTTAAAGTCCGCTCTGATGAAATTTCCTAAAAAATGGCACCAGGTGTGAATTAAAATATATATAATATGAATCTGTAAATCTGGATAAGAGGTTTAAAATCAGTCGTCTGACAACCCTACTCACGAAACATTCCTATTAGTATTAATTAACTAAATAAACATAAATTACTCAGCTATCATTTTTTTACATTAACATAGTTCTCGCCTCTAATGTTTCATTAGCATTTACACCGTTCAGCCATTTTTGTATACTATGTATATATTTCTTGAAATTAAAATTGATGATTATTTTGTATAATCAGCGCCACTTTATTTTCACGCTGCACGCATTACTCTAGTACTTAACTCAGGCTGCAACTCGTTAGGCGTTAACCCTTCTATAGAACCACCCCCAGGAAATTTAAGTGAAAGCCTTTCCCCTAATGGATGATCTTCTACCGAGCTTACGTCTTTCAATACATACATACCTTGGTATTAGTAAATCATTTCATATATTTTATTATTATTAAATCATGTATGGATATGATATGTTTAGAATATATCGAATTATGCATACCATAAGCTATAAAACAATATATCTTAAGCTTAAGTAATTAAGAACTTTAGCTTATTAACATCTCGAACTGTTGATTGATTCTTACTTGTTTTTTTTTGTCACAATTATATATCAGGGCCGGTTGGAGGGCGTCGTTCATTCATTATGCGCCCGCGTGTCAATCCGCTCCCCTTTCATCCCCTTTCGGCTGAAAGGCTCTCGGAAAGCACCCTCGCAAATGGGAACTTAGAAACGCCCTTGCGCCGGGTACAGCGGCGAGACGGAAGGCGCAAGAACGGAATGGAGGATAGAACGCAGAAGATTAAAGCTTTGAGCGCATATTTTTTCAGTGTTGTGACTCGCCGGCGTCTTCTTAATACCACTCGGTACATAGCGTGCTTTTTCCAGAATCTCTTTTTTTCTGCCGGCGGATGAATGGGCTTGATTGCGAATTATGTGCATTTGCGCGACGTAGGACGCAGACTCCCCTTTCACATGACAGTGTCTTTGGTGTAGGTTTGAACTAACGCGATTTCGTAAGACGTGATATTTGACACATACGTTAGGCAAGTCGCAACTGATGCATTCTTAAGTCTGGAGAAGACAGAGGTTTTTAATGTGCCCAACTCGAAAATCTGGCTTTGTAAGATCCACGACGAAGAAATGTTAGTAGGCTTGATTGATGTTATAGAAGTGATAATCAGTAATATAGCAAATATGTTAGATGGTTATTGCACGCAATACTAAATGTAAGAGACCACGAACCGTTCGGTAACGACGCAGTCGAAGATTGTTACGGCCCATTAATTGAAAAAGCGATATAATTTACGTTACAATCGTGGGCGCGGCACGCTGGCCGTAAAAAGTTTGATAGGTGACAAATTTTCTATTCAATAAAGCGCGCACACTCAGTGTGTGACCGGTACATGACTTTTCGAATGTCACTGATTGTGAGTGCGTTCATTCATTCGTTCATAGAATCGACGTGCTATTAGTGCTTTGATTAAAAATACATCAAAAAAGGTTGATGACCTATTTATTGACAGCAGCGCGGCGAATTTGTAGCGATTGAATCTGACAATATTCGATGCGATGTTCTATGTTTATTTTGGGGGCGAATCGACGCTTTTCAAACTGTTCTGTGTAATGTAATTCGATGCTTTTAAATAAATAGAAAAAGGAAAATGGAGCAACACCGCTGTCCGTGGCTGACATATAATAATCGATTCAGGATAGAGCTGTTTGTTTTGTTACAAATTGATGCAGGTACAACTCAACTGTGACTGTACTGCTTGTATTTTATCTTTGCCTTGTCTCCTTTGGGGTGTTATTTTTGGGAATCGGAATTCGATCGTTTCGATAACTATGCCGGGATCATTAAAATTTCGTCTTTGTGACACATGTAGGCCGCCACATATATTTTACAAGTAATATAAAAAATGTGTCAAAATAACACTACAACAATTTTTAACGAAGATAAATTATCTTGAGTAAAGCGTTTAATTACATTTCAGATGTATTATTTTATTATTTATCTTTAATTAATAATCTGATTATCATAACTTGACGGTCATTATATAAACAATAAGTATACAATTAAACATTAAAAAAAATATGGTGCACACCTAAAATAGGTGAGCACCATCCCACATATATTTCCAGTTACTCATAGCTATCGCCAAAATATCCTTGAGCTTAGAAAACTTTTTGAGTAGCTGGGTGGCTCGTGCAATAAGACAAGAATAAGGGACGCGATCGCGACTCTCTAAGGCACTCTAAAGCTCGCAGCCGAATGTCGCCGAGCGTTGACGGATTGTCGACACTATCCCTTAACAACTAGTTTTACTTATTTAATTTGTATACAAAACCATTACGTGCGACTTGTTTTCACCACTTTACAGGTCCCGAAAAACGCAAGGTTTTACACATAAAAAGCCGTAAAACGTTTCTTTAAAATTATTATTACTCATGAAGTAATAAATACGGATTGATAGTAAAAATATTATTTATTTTTTATAAGTATATTACTGGGATGTGGAGTTAGAGTCGCAGAATCGTGTTAAAAAATCGACCGACTCCGACTCCTTTTTATAATTTTCTTGAACACGTTGAGTGCACTAAAGAGTGTTTATTTTCCGCGCTTAAAATTATTAAATCTGATTTAAGAGCTTCCATAAACACTGAATTATTAGAAGCAATTATTTTTTTAATATCTGACTCAGATTAAATCACGGATGGAAAAGATTTAATTTAGATTTAGTATTATTAAAGATTTAAGATAAGATTTAAATAAAACCAATGAAACAAGCTTTTACCTTGCGAGTATGATTATTAAATTTGTTATTTTATTTATTTAAATGTATCGCTTTATTTAATATAAATATTTTATTTAACGTATATTATGTTTATCTTTATATATTTTTAAAAAACATATTACTATAATAAGTCAATAAAGGTGAATGTAGACATGGCCTTATGTGCTTAATATTTTTTTTTTAATTTATAAATCGTTAACATTATTTTCATTGCTATCAATTATATGCTAGCAAAAAATATTCTTATTAAATTTGTTAAAATCAGAGTCGAAATCGAACTATAAGATAAAGTCGGAGTCGGTAAAATTTTTAACGACTTCACAACCCTGGTATATTATATCAGACGGTTTTTCGAGTGAGACATAAAACTTAACGACTAAGGAACAGTGTTAGATAGTAAAAAGGGTCCATCCATGTCTGCTTTAGTACAAGTTATGCAATTCAGAGGTCATAAATATTTGTTCACAAGCAAATGAAAATAAACAATTTCTTAAAAATAAGTACTCAAAAAATATAATTAAAATTTAAGTTATTATAGATCACCTTAAAAATGCTCTGGTCTTTCTAAAAACTTAATTTGCCCAACAAAAATAAATATGTATTTTTATAATATAATTGCTAAATTTATATGTACGGTTTTTTATTTACATAAATTCAATAAAAATATTATTTTGGTATTATTCTACCGATACGCAAAAAAAGTGTTAATTGCCGGGAATTTTTTTGACTCGTTTTCCGGGACTGTAATTAGTATTTTGCTAACTATTTTTTATAAGAAAAAACTAGACTTCTTTAGAAACCAAATCAGCGTTTACATATAAATAAAATTATATTACCTTTGTGAAAAAAGATTGTTTTTTAAGTATAATTAATAGCTTATGCTTTCTATATAAATGATGTTTTATCTGGAGAAAATCCTACTTTTATTTCAAATATTTGCACCACGATATTCGGAGCACATCTCAATCGTTCACAGCACAACAGTAGTACATAGGTCTAAGGGTCAAAGAACGGTAACACATATTTTCGAGACTCCAATTAGCATAAAATATTTTATTATTATATGTAATTTTTGTAAAATTTCAATGTAAAAACTCCATTAAATAAATTAAATACTTCCTTACGATATCTCGCTTCAAGACTCCTTAAAATGTTACGACTCTCGCTCATAAGTCGTCATAACTTGCCTGATATTTTATAGTTTATCGTGTCTAACGAGCTTCGAGCTATGCTTCGAATTGTTTCGCCATCTACCTTCGCCCTGGAAGAACGCTCATTACCTCACTAGGCAGAGAAACTTCTGGCCGATGATAAATCACCCCCTGGATGTTTGTTTTAAACACGCATTATTTTAACACAATCATAATTAAGTTCGAACGGAGCTTTTGAACGCTCCTCTACGTGTACGAACAACTTCCCAGTCCATTGTTCACTTTGAACGAAACACTTCGTCTTGTTGAAACGCCATCGAAGGAATAACCAACCATATTCATGTTCTCTCTCTCTCTCTCTCTCTCTGTGTGTCTGTCGCTATCTCCTCGAAGGGTGTTCTTGGTGTCGCTTGAATCATTTATGAGCTGTACCTATTAAGATCTTCGGCTAACTATGTTTGAGATTATATTATGTACATATTCATACATTGTTATGTATTATTCACACAGCTTCGACACAAGGAATCGGCGTGAAGTGAGACGTGTCTCCAACGTCCCAATTTGGATACACATTGTATGCGTATTTATATTATGTACGAACGATATTCGGAAAGTAAAGATTAAGATTTGTAAAAATAAAACAAATAAGGCAAAAAAAAGTGACAGTTATAATGAAGAAAGGAGTGGAAGGTCATCCTTTGTCATTGATGAACTCATTCAAAATGATTAATAAAACGCTAACTAGCTATCGAAAACATTGTAGTCGGGTACATTTATTATATTGAAATAAAAATTTTTCGCAAGGCCAATTGCAATAAATCATAATATATTTAATAAATATTTTCTGGATTTTGTATCTTTACTTTCCGAATATCCCTCGTGTTACGTACAACAATCGTTTCATCGGTGTTTATAAATAATTTATTTGTGTCGAATTATTTAATGGAAAATGCAAATAAACGCCATTTTTGCAGGATCATTACACCGAAATTTGATTTTAAAGATAAATTAGCCGAAATTTACATGAAAAATCGCTTCCACGCAACGGTGGTCCAGAAGGGTCGAGTTTGAACCCTTCGACGAAATTTGGAAAGTTGTATGAAAATCGAAATTACGTTGCCGTAATTCATCATGCGTTAACTCACAGTACTCATACTTTCGAATTTTTCGATGAAATAAAAAATAGTGAATTTTCATTAGAAAATTTATATTTTCTCAATAATTGTTAATATCAATTACTTTTAATCATATAATGAATCACTCTGAATATTATGTTGTAGTATTTTGCTTTGTCAGTATAGTGATGGAATCGTATATGTGAAAATGGAATATTCGGCGCACTCTTCTTTTCATTCGTTAAAAAACATATAAGTAGCTACGCTTCCATCTTGTCACTTATTGAAACTGTCGGACGAATATATATATATAATAAAACCTGAGTGGCAATGTACAGAGTGTTTCTAAAGAGACTATATATTTAATAAAATAATAATAATACGTATACATATAATATATTTTGCCAAAATAATTGTATTGCCTTACCCGAAACACGATAATTTTTTTATATGGTTTTACTTATCTGTTACCTGTAGGTGACGTAAAAGAGGAAAAAGCCGTTGCCTGCATTGACATAATATTAGACATATACATGCGATGCTAAATTAATACCTTCGCGAAGGCGATCATGGAGTTTATTTAGTAAAGAAGCTAGTTAAACTGAAGAATGAATTCTTGCTGACTTCATTGCTATGAATTGTGTGGCACATACCCTTCAACTGACCAAACGAGATGTAAGTTAAAAGCCGCAAACAAGCAAATATCGTACTTAATTGTTTAATTATACTATAATATATTAGATATATGCATCTGGCAGTGAAGCATGTACCTTTAACATTATTTTGTATTTGCAACGTACTCCGAAAATATTCAGTCAATCACTCTAAACACATTATCACAATAAATCCATTTTGCTATTATTTTTTAGTTTAATTTAGCTTTGAAAACATTGGAATGTATTATTTATATATAATACAATTACTAATTATATTTGCTATTATATTAACATAATCTTCCTCACGGGTAAAATTTGTTAAATGTTACACAACTTTCGATAAACTTTGAGAATACGTTGACTACGCTCGGTTATCCATTGTTTTCTTAAATTTGGTATATTGCGATTTATTGTCAGTTGAATGTTTTGTTGAAATATTTAACTTTTATAATGTCTGAATTGTAGAAGATACTTATACAGTTATTCTTTATACAGTATCATGTTTAATTTACACCTTTAAAAAACTTGCTATATATTTTTAAATCGATCACTCCAGGGCCGAACTATATAAAATACATAAAGAGATTTTATACTTTGTTAGATCGTGTTTTAGGAGTATATAATACGCTGAGAGGATAATGACAATACACACGAGCTTCACATTCTATCGCAAACCACAAAAAATCATCTCGTGTATCCCGTTTAATATAAATTATGTATCCACATTCTTGCATGGCCGCTCGGATATCTTTCTAGGGACGCGTGTTTGACATGCCTTTTGTTTACAAATATTTACAGCGCAATTTCATTGACACGTATCGCTGTTTATTCACGCATTTTTAATGAATCACATTTCCGATATCAATACTGATATTACAGTATTATTCATTTACATTTCAATGACTGTACAAGCGACTGATTCACAACGCGATTTATAATAATTGCGCCAATGCTATTATACTGTCAAATAGAGCCATCAAGTTACGATGCTTACTAGCCCATGATATCTCAGATCTACTAATGTGAGACATGATCTATTATATATACTATCAAATTATCTAGACGTTGTTTAGAGCAACAGGGACGTCATTGGGGGGGGGGGGCAGATATGGCATTCCTCCCCCTTGAATTTTGCCAGAAAAATGCATGTCATTTAATGAAATTGTGGAAGTTCTTCTTGAAACTTGCGTACTAAATCACCGTAACCGCGGTAATAATACGGATGAACGTGACAAAATAATAACTGAACTGACCACCACAATAGCCCTCGTTATGTATAAACACCCTCTGATGCAGAGAAAAATATTTCTTTACTGCGTAATGTAACGTTACGTTGCGGAAACAATAATCACCGTATCCATCCTTTGTCTTATTAAATCTTTTTAAATTTAATGAAATATTAAAAAAAACGATAATTGAATAACCAGCTTTTGCCTCCCCCCTCTTAAGCAATGGTGCACGTGTATGTTAGTACAGTTTACGAATATGGTTCGTTTATAAGAAGCGCATCCATACGCGCTTTTGTTATGCGCTGAACATTGTTTAGGCATTGTTTTGACATCCCGGATGCCGGTATGTAAAGTAAGAAGACATATTCCTGACAATCCCCGTCGAGTTGGTATAGTAAATGTGACGTGTATTCATGCTACAGTTGCACGTCTAGTTCTATAAATTAATACACGCAATAGACGAACTTACCAGTACGAATTAGAAGCGAAATAGTATTTTTGTAAGAAAACTTTCACACATTCGTATTTTAGTCATACTTAAATATAAAGAAATCATATTTAATTATAGTATAGAAATAATGAACACGCACAATACAATATGTGTTTGTTTAGATTAAACAGCAATGTAGAATCTTAGGTAGTGTGTCGTATTATAATGTAATTTTTCAGAGTATCGTTAATGACGTAAAATTCTTATCAGCATCCGTTGTATAGACAACCATATTTATATAAGTTTAGGGTATATTTAGTAAGTGTTCTTAATGTAGCGTCAATTCTCACGAGAATAAAAATAGATGCACATACTCGTACTTTGAAGAACCAAATGACAGACATGCTCTTGATAAAATGGCACTCGTTTGAAGTGCTCGTTTGGGTGCCAGTAATGACTTCTAATAATGTCTTATTGGGAGCGGTTCTCAGTACTTCCCTTTACTCGAGCGGTGGACGAGTTTTTAATTATTTAAAATCCGTGTTTTTCAAACTGCGCGAAAATTTAACTTTGAATTTATCGTGACATAAAAAAAGTTTTTCTCCGTCAGTGTAATTTTTTTATAAGCGAAACCGACGTTTATAGCTCAAACTCTCTTACCATCCTGCTGAGGTATGATAGTACCTCGCCGAATTCTCAAGGCGTATTCATAAATCACCAAAACCGAGTTCCTTCTCTGCGACACTGTCGTATCCGCATCCGCGAGATACCTTCAAGAATAAAGCGCCGGATCTGCTTTGTTTCAAAGGTTTCAGATGAAACTAAATATGACGGGCGTGGTCGCTTTTCTTTTAAAATATGATATATATTTTAGACTACGCCTGTTTATCATTACATTTAAGTGGGGCATACGCTAATAATCACACTGTACAGCAAGATTTGTATCACAAACATAAGATAACTCGACGTATATTTAAATTACACGCTGATATCAGACGTTTCTTAACCTATTTGAGTTTTGAGTGAAGTTTCCGAACAATCGTTATTTTAAACTATTCGAATATATTACATATGAAGAATCAAAAATGTTTTTTAATAAGTACGAAATTTAATTTTAATTATTCTTACTGCTGAAAAGACTCATGCAGTTGATGTTGATGTGGGATGAAAATTTTTTTGTATAATATGTCCAATTTCAGAATTTATAGTTTTTAAAAAAACAGTATTTTTTTATAAAAAGTAAAATACTCAAGTCTTTATTTTTTTTGTAATAGTTTTAGCTAGTATATATTTTTTATTATTTTATCCTATTTTTCTAAAAAAAATAGAATAAAATAATACATGTATAAAAACAATACAAATAAAGTTCTATATCGTATTATCTTATAAATTTACTTAATATTATATAAAATAATTATTACTCGTGTTTTTATAAATAGAACAATATTTTCGAGCAGTTTATAAATATTTACGGTTAAATTAATGTGTTTTAAATTTAAATATGTGTTGTGATTAAATTATATTTTTCATGCATATTAAATATAGAAAGCTTTCGTTATAGTTAATTTATTAATTTTATGTACTCTTTGTTGGTTTTTAGTTTCATCTAGAGGGGAAAATTCCTAACTGAACGTAACAGTTGTTTTCTTAAAAATAAACTTCAAACGTGGGAAAATAAAAATTATACGCAACGTCAAAATTCATTCCCTTATCGTTTCTGTATCAACTTTTTTAATCAGATCAAGAAAAACATGCTAGGGCTCATTCCCAATCGTCGGGGCGTCGAAGGGTTAAACTAGAAAAATGCGGTAAGCTTTCGCGTGTCGATCGGCGCTAGATTGTTACGAATTAACCAGTGTTGCGTTTTTCACCTTAATAAAAAGCTGTCCCACATATTATACAATGTTTATATCACCGTTTATTGCACGAGACGTGTGCATAATCAAAAGGCACCACTCACTATGCTATAAAAAATATGTATAATATACACAAATGTTTAATATAAATTCATATTGTGCTGCCTTTTCGTCCTGAGTAGATTTTAGTCCCTTTTCCAAAAAAGGGTATTACGCGACCTAAGGCCACGATTTCGATCGGCAATGTGGTAAAAACCTTCCTCCTCACACCCCAGCGCCAAGAAAAGAAATTTTACATCGGACTTGTATATATATTGTAAGAGGAACGTCAGATGGTGCTCTTTGGGAACTTTTACTTTTGGGCGCCCATGATATATGGTTCTTTATTTCGACTTGAGCGCTGATTGTTTGCTCGCTTGATGTCGTGACGGATATAAATAATTCATAGAGTTTCGTATATCTATATTCAGCTGGAATGGATGCGCCTTCGTTGTCGCTCGAGTAGCATTACGTAAAAGTTGTGTTTCAATCAAAAACGCATCACGCCATTCTGCCGATGGAAAATAATGATAGATGACGGTGAATCGTAGAGTTTCAACGGAACGCGAAATCCACCCGTCAAGATGAAATCGCAAAATGGATATCTGGTTCGCCTGTTTCTCCTCCGTGCTTTCTTTCTATCCGCCTCGGAACTGATTACGTACTATATTTTATGCAAAGGAAACTAAGCGCTTTGTTCAGGGCAATATTTTATCCTCGTTCTTTATTTATAATCTGAACGATATGTCTTGTCCGTATTTATTTATATAATATATACATATATATATATATATAAAATTGTGCTTAAATATTAAAGCTATAAATTATAGTTATATTTACATTAAAAAGTACACAATTTGAGCGCAATATATTTTTGATACATAGTGAAAAAATAGATTTTCGCCAAAGACTCGAGAGTTACATTTGAGAGAAAGTGGAAACTGTCTCTAAGAAACGCGTTTCGCTTTAATAATACATTAGTGTTTCGCGTCATTTGATTACACAAGTCAGTAACAATCTTGAAATATAATCCCTAAATTGGAACCCTTCTTCAAAATATTATGTTTAGAAGCTGACACCAAACTTGGAGTTTTATTGTATTGTATTTAGGCATTCTGGTTTTGCTATGTTTTTCATTTTCCAAAATATCTCATTTTTACTTCTCGAATTTTCGATAAATCAGGAAATTTCTCGAGAAATAAGAATTATCGATTTGGCATTTTTCTCAAGAATTTCTCGAGAATAAACACTAATTGTATGCATTATAAATTTAAAATTATATAATGAAATTCACAGTTCCAAAAAATGCACTTGCCTTAATGTTCAGGTTGAATGGAATGGATCGTAAAAACAATAATTTAGAAAATGTTTTGGATCTCGCATTTTCAGAAACAGGGAAATTATCAGACATTACAATATATAATATTTAGACTCTTCAAGGCATATTTTTAAGGATTAAATTTTTAAAAATATCTAAATAACACACATAGAGTTTGAAAAACTGGTTAACTCAAATTGTTGATAAATATTATATTAAACATGTTATTTGGCATACAAATTTTATTTTAATTTATTTAATATCTATAAGATATAATAAATTCGTCACATTTATTATATTACATAATACTAGAGGTATTATTATAATAGGCAAATCAAAATACATTTACATTATTTATATCAGATATACATAATATAATACAAACCATTTTTCCCATAAAACACTAAAATCATGTTATTTCCTTTATCTCGAAATATATTTTCATGCTTGCGTAACTTTTCTGTACGTATGTTTGATTGATATCACTTAATATGATCATTTGCAATGACGCGTTCACAGCTCTCAATTGCCCATGTGGGCATTTAATATATTTTACATACTAAGAAATGGATTTCTAAATGCCATGGATACTTTCAACCGCTAATAGTGTAGTCGCACCACAACATCTCATCAAAAATATTCACGTTAAAATATATTCATAATCACATCTCTAAAAAATTCATATTATGAGTTTTTCTTAAATAAAATAAATAAAACATTCTCCCCTTTTGTGCTTTTCCGCTCCTATTTCATCCGTTACATCGCATCGCTGCGGTAAAAGTGTGTGGAAACTTAAATTGAAAAACTCGGTAAACTTTGACTTTAATTTAGAAATTTATTCGGCGTCCTTATTTTGGCTTCCAAGGATGTGATCGCTGCTGGAGCGCGTTCTAGGAATTTAATGCGAAAGCCAAAGGTTTCGTATAAATTTATCCGGAGCGCTTTAACCATGTTTTTTTGGTTCAAGTGTACTTTCAAAGCAAAATTCAAACCCGTTGGGATATAAGCGCTTGCTATTTTTTTGCGAAATTTAAAAAAAAAAACAGCGTATTCATCGGTCTTGTATTGTTTTTCGTGAAATATCCAATTTAACCGTTCGCTCTGAATTAGGATCTGCATACATCCATTATATTTAGCAACATATGTTTTTTTAAGCTCATGTTCATTTAAATACTAACATTTTCGTTGTAAAAAAACTTTCTCTCCCAATACCCAAAAAATCACAAAACATATATTTTATTAAAACATTAACGTATCATCCTATTCGATTGTTGAATTTATAGAATGATTATAGAAATTTGATTTTTTCTACAAATTACTTGAACTGTGTCTTTCGTAAAAAATGTCGTTCGTGTGATACATTTTGTGTCAATTTATAATTACAATTCGAAAGCTTTTTCTTTTTAAATTAATATTTAATTAATTTAAACGTAACCATAAATTAGTAAAGAACATTTATTTTCAAAATAAATCAATTCGACAATTGATATGCTTTTTTTCATTATATAAAAAACGAACTTTATCTAAACACCCCACTTAACTTATTTTTAGGTAACATTTATGTGATCTTCATACATGAACATTATTCCTACTCCTTTTGCTGTTATTCAACCTCAAACAATTCGATTATCATATTTAAACCATATATGCGATGCAATCAGCAAGATATTGTTTTCCGATTGCATACACATATATACAGCACTGTAAAACAAGACTATACATTTTTGCGTTAAATCAAATTCCTAATACAACACTTAATTATATAACCAGCAATATGAAACACCTAGGTTCGAATCCCATATGGACCCTAGAGTGTCTGGGAGATCGGAATTAATGCCTATCATATAATTGTAACTCCGATCAACTGTCACAGATTAGGTTTTCTTAGATTTTCCTAATATTGCATAATCAAATAAAATTGAAGTCGTGAATCTATTAATTGTAAACTGTAATAATAGTTCATAATTAATAAAATAGATGTTACTGATATACAGACTTTGATTTCAATCTGGTGTCTCACTACTTAATTAGTAATTGTTGCTTGCGTTTACCCCATTATAACGCATTGGGCTAATGCCTGTCATGTTGCAACCAAATGACTATTGACCAATCATCAAGTGTCTAGTCTTGGCGTTGCCAAGCCCATTCCACGCTCCTTTTTATTTTATTTCTTAAAAAATACAATTTTAATAAAAATTTGCAAGCCAGAAATCATCGTTCTCTGTGCGACTCGCGTCTTCTTGAGAGTTCTTGCTCCATTTATTCCAGTTCCTGATTGGTACATAATATACACCACATTCACTGAGCCGTTTCAGTATATCATAGACACCATGACATTGTTCCTTACGTGTAATACAATTGCATTAAATTGAAAAATGAATGAATTTAATGAGTTCCAAAGACAATTTGGAAATGTATAACATTGCTCTATAAAAATAATCCATACTTTTCTTATCTTTTACAGGACATGTATTTATGAGGCCCAGTCATCCTCGTCTGTCTTTCCGAAACAGTTCACAACAAAATGTCTTCCCGGAAGCAGGCATGGACGGCAATCTATTGGTTGCTGATTCATGCCGCTTACCTCTTCCACTCAACCGCTGCAACATCTCGTGGCAACGAAGGTGATTTTGCCTTCGATCCCAACGAAGATCTTAAGGTGACGTATATAACTCAATATATTGTATCAGTAAGAAACATATAAATATATTAACATTATAATACTTTCAGGTTGAAATATTTCATAGTACAATGAAGGAATGCCCGGTAAAACGACTTTGGGGAGTACCGGATATGCCTGCATATGTAGGCAGAGTATTTAAGCTGCAGATTCCAAATGAAGCATTTTCTGGAAAGATCTCAAGTTTTAAGGTATTGTATTTATACACATATATAGTCATCGACGTTACATATATTGATTGATTGATTTTTTAATTATTTTAGGCTGATGGTGTAGAAGCTCCTCTCCCTAAATGGCTGTTGTTCGATGGTAACAAAGGCATTTTGAAAGGAGTACCTGAATTAAAAGATCGTGGCGAACACCGGATCAAAGTCATAGCAATACCTAATCCGAATAACAATACAAAATGTTCTTTAGTCACAGACATTTTCACAATTGAGGTACATATATAAATCAATTTGCTATTAATTTATTTTTTAATTCACATATCTGAAATCTTACTTTAGGTTAAAGATGTAAAGGAAATTCCTACATCTGGATCGGATGTCATGCAACAATGTCACTTTAAAGAAGACGAAACACAACTGAAGATATTAATTGATCGTCCTATGCACAAATTAAGTCCAGAACTGAAGCTATCGGCTATAAATAACTTGGCTAACTTTTTAGGATTGGATTATGTAAGTCTATATTTTATTTAATTTCTTTAACGTATTTTGTATTATTAAATGCTTCTTGCTTTTAGACTGCGTTTTTAATCCAACCTTACCAAGCGTCAGAAAAGAAGCCCGATAATAACTTTGATGTGATACTATCGGGTTTAGGTGACAAGTTGAAAAAAAATAGTAAAGCTACCACTGAAATACTAGTCACGGTAAATGAATATAATATTTTTTTTTAAATATATCTATACTTAAATTAATATTCTTAATAGGTTGGCTGTTCTGGAAAATTATGGCCTAAACACAGTATATTGGTTCATCAATTTAAAGAGCAAGCGAGGGATGGCACCATTTCGTTCGTTACTCATTTACCGGTCATCAGTTGGAAAGTAGTGAGCTTAAGGCCCGTGCTGCTGGTGAGGAAACAAAGGAACACCGGAGAGGGATCTGCCGATTACAGTTTGACCGACGATGACGAGGAAGATTACAGCGGAAGCGACGAGGAATACGGAGATTACGGAAATGAGGTTAGTTACTGGAAAATAGTAAGATGCTGCTTTATTATCTTTTTAAATATTAATACCCACTAATGATAGAAATAATAACTAATTCAATTTGAACCTAAAAAATATACAACTACATCCTATCATGTTATATAATTAAGTTAAGTGGCGGCTCATAGTAAAAAAAATTTGGGGGTGTGATATTTATTGTAAATTAAAAATATAAATATCATGATAAAAAATGGATCTAGAGGTGCATTACTGCAAACACTGCCGTTATGCCGAGCTGCCTAGACAGTGGCGCTCTCGCTGCCATTTTCGCATTTTTGGGGTGCTAACTAACTGCCGCTGACTAATCTTATTAATTTAACAATAAACATTTATCAAATTAATGACAATATAATTAGTGTTAATTTCAGGAATCGCATTATTTCATATGTAAATATTTGTTTTTTTTGTGATATTGATGGACTTTATTTTTTTACATACTATAAACATTTTTCAAAATCTTTATTATTAATGTATTATGACATTACACATATCTATAAAATATTGTATTATATTTATATTATTTAAGCATTGTTACATTATTATATTATAATTATAAAATACACAAGCTTATGTCTTCTGCTTGCTATATTCTATTCCAACTGTATAAGTGTATCCCTTCAATGAAAGTTTTCATTGCCTTTGTTGCTTCCATGAAAATAATTGAATAAGCAGTTGTATATTATATCTGATTTTCCTTTAATTTCATGTAAACAACTATACAATCCTTCGAATATAAGCTTGTGTATCCATAAATGAATATGCATTATATAAGTATCGATAAGAAATACAATTAGTAGTATGAAAATATTTAAGAAATATCACAAACTAATTAAAATGGCATGCGTGATGGTAGGTCGAATCTACTACTTCCTTTGCTCCGAACGTGTTCCGACCGCCCGAGCTCCCACACCACCACCGACATCATCACGGTGAAAACTTTATTACTACTCCCCCACAAGTATTAACGACAAACATAATACAAGATGTAACAGAACCGTTCATAGTGACAGACATAGATACGACAGTCGCTGTCGAGTCTGACACGTCGGTGACGACGACGATAACGACACAACAGACAACACACACGACACCGTCCGATTTAATAGTGAACGTACCCGATATCACGATGCCCGCGGAAACTACGACGTTAGACGACCAGTCTCGCGTAGAGACCGAGTCGAGCACCTATCCCTCCCCGCCCCGTCACACCTCGGATATGTCATGGCCTACTACCACCACCGTCGCGAGCCCTACAGAGACCTCCACGTTTGAATCATCCATCACACTTCTTGCCTCCCCTGCTACACAGCCAACTGAAGACACAGCAACCACTCTCTTTGCTACCACTATCAATGCCAATGTTGTACAGGTTTGTCTCTCGTACCTCTTGTGCTGCATGAGTTTCTTATTTTCGAAATCTATCTATATCCGACGCCTTGAATGCTGTACAGTATATGTTGGGGAAATTGGAATGCATAAGCATGACTGTATGATTCCTCTACAACCTCGAGGAAGCCATTACACTATTTATAATTTATTATTATTTTAGGTATAGATTTTTTAATGTATAAGTTAAATTATAGCCAGATTCAGTAGTGTAGATTGGTCAAAGCTCATCATATTGTTGACTACTAGTTGTTAGTTAGATATTGTATTTATATTTAAATATCTCAATAATATATATTATCAAACTGTGCACATAGATGATCCTTGACCAAACAGTTCTCAAGAATCTGATTCTAGTACATTGTTAATTTTATTTTTTGTTATACTGTAATGCCTGTCGATTATTATTTATGTTTTTTAAATATTATATAATTTATATTATCTCTAGTTTACACATGCATGTTATTATTAAGAAAAACATATTATTATTTATGAATGCTCTTATTATTTTATATGCTATTATATATGTATACACAATTATGCATACCTAAAACATGTTAATAACTTTTATTTATTATTTACAAATAAAATTGCTGTTGTATATTGGAAACCTTACGAAGTAATATGGCATTTAAAAAATAATAAAAATAAATGTGTCATGTTATTTCCATTTTAATGTTATAAATCGTTAAAATATGTTTATATTATTGTCTCACAAATCTTATGTTATTATTATAATTATTATTATACTCGACAATATATTAATTAAATTGATTATTTTTTTAAAGACTGATGCAACTGGAGAAGATATTGCCAGCTCTTCACCCTCAAAGCATAACATAAATAACGAAGATAATGATGAAGATTTCGATTCGCTCAAAACTATGTTGCCTCTATTAGAATCAGATGATTTACCGGATATTCCATCAAGCTCGTTAGTTCCGCGTAAAGTAAGTTCATCAATATTTGCTCATCACGTAAGTAACGCGCTTTTTCTTTGTTGTCTTCTTTGATACAAACTTTAAAATCCTTCCGAATAGCTCATTTTTCAATTGCAAAAGAAAAACCACATTGCCGCTTGTTTTTACACATTTAGTGATATTACCTATATTCTATAGGTGCTAATAAATGGTGGAAAGGGTGAATTTGATTTTTTCAACTGTTACAATTGAAGACAACCTTTGTCACAAATATCATTTTTTACAGGGGAGTGAAAACTAATTTTCTTCTTTGATTAAAAGATTTTATTTAATACATTTTAAATATTAAAACATAGTAAATTTATATTAGAAATAAAATAATACACTCAAAAAAAGATGAAAAAATAAAAACCAATTGGACTTTGATCGTTTTTCGGGCATTTTTTTTACATTGACAGTTTTTCTGATAAAACTTTATTTTTTTTAATATTTTTTTTATAATTTGCTCGTATTTACCGCTTAAATTTAACGTTATTGAATATATATGTACATACAACCATACAATAAAAATAAAAAATAATAATAAAATAGGAAAAAATATTAAAATTTGCAGAGAATATTAGAAAATAATACAATCTTTATCACTCGAGACACCTTCACTATCCATTTCAATTTATTCCACTGTATTATTGCTTGATAATAAATTTTCATAAAATAAATAAATTGGTAAGATCTCGAAGGTATTTTGTTAAGCTTAATAAATCAGTTTTTTTTGAGCTTTTAAAGGAATGGGTCTATCATATGCTCGCAAAAAGCTTATTGTAATGGGAAGGTAAATATTTTTTGTAATTTTAAATCGATCATTAAGCCCAGAAAAATAGTATTGACGTAGTACCTCGCCTTTTATGAATGATCAAATTTGCCTAAGTTTGATGTTTATCCATAGAAACTTTAAAATATGGTTTTAGAGTATTCTTCATAGAATAAAAATGTTCATTATCCCGTTTTTCTTGATTGAAATGTGTTGGTGTTTTTCTCGCCTTCAAAATAATTTTGTCCCAATTTTTGGTAAAATGTTTTGTTTCTTCAAGCAGGTAATGATTTAAAATCAAATAATAATCAATTATTGTGTAAAATACCCTTATTACCAGTGATGTAACGTACATTTTATGAATCTCTAAATTTTTAAAACGTACCGGAATTTTCACAATAAAATAAAACTGAAAAAAATTGTTCCTAACACAAAAGAATAAAAGTAACAATAGTCAGTCCAATTCTATAGGTTGTTTGTACAAAGTCATAAACATACAACATTGGTTGTTTTTCCAAAAGTGGTGATATTTTTGCCTTCATTTTTTTTGTGAGAATGGTGGTTTTACGATTATTTTTGCATTATAAATGTGCAATATTAAGCCCGCTGTCACCATCACAACTTATGGGATGACCTAATACTATATTAAAGTAATATTTTATTTGCAGCATAATGAACTATTTTATGAATCCGGACCCATCGGACCTGGCAAAACCGATGACGACAATGATGATGAGAACGATAGAGACGATCCATTTACACCGGTAATTCCATCATCTGCTAACAATGCGACTCAAACTACCGAAGACGAAACATTCGAATCACTACCGTTCACGACTAAAGAAAGCACAACCGTAGACGCCACCACGACCGATAAACCCAACACAATAATTGGTCGTACTACTGAGACCATCGAGTTCACGAAACCCGCAAATACTCCACCGCAGATTCAACACAGAACGAAAAAAGTACCGGTCACTGCTGGAAAATATTTCAGCTACATCATACCCGAAGATCTATTTTACGACGTGGAAGACGGTACTAATTTGCGGCTTGCGATGTATGACGTCGAGCACAATCCGCTCAAATCGACGTCATGGGTGCAGTTCAATCCTCAAGCGCGAGAAGTATACGGATTGTAAGTACACTAGTTCAATGCCTTTATAATCAACTATTCCATTACACGGTTTTAATGGATTCCTCAGCATCATAATAAGACTAGCTCCTTTAGGAATTCCAGAACTTAACTATATTACTTGCAACTTTTACTTTGTGAATTATCTTTCCAATTAATTAAAATTAACGTGTTGCAACTAACATTGTCTCTTGAATAGAAAAAAAAATGTTTTATCGACTTTTACATTGATTGGCTTTGATTTGCTCGTTATTTAAAATAAATATCGAGGACAATAAAATAATTAAATTAACAATTTTTCTCATTAAATATTATTAGTATAGCAAATAAAAAAATGCACCACAAACGAACATCTTAGCTATCTACTAACAAACTCTCATTGATGGAAAAAATCGCTTCATGGGTGCTCATATCTCTCCTGCCTTTGTTTGATATGAGATATCAAGATTAAGCAACATTATCAGGACGTGCAATATTATTTTTTTAAATAAAAGCAATGCTCTAATAAGAATAGCTTTCCAAGAGCTGCATGTCGTTATACTTTAAAAAATAAATTTATGTTTATTGGATCTGTAATTTTAAACAAAATAAATTTTCAGGCCATTAGAAGATCACGTATCTAAATGGGAATATATCATGGAAGCCACTGATAGTAAAGGAGCAAGCGTAAATGACACACTAGATATCACAGTTCAACAACACAAAGGAAGAAGGACTGTAAATCATGAATTTTCGATGAAATTAAGAGTTACGAAAAAATACCCTTCCATAGTAGATTGGCAAATACGAATATTGAAGGGCTTGGTCAGTCTGTTCAGAGATACAGACATGGATCAAATCACCGTCAGAAACGTAGTACTCGATACCGATCCCATTGAGTTTATATGGACCAATGACACTCTACCGAAGAACGATTGTCCCAAAACTGATATCGATCGGCTGATGGGGGTGTGTATTTATAATATTTCCTTATCGTTTGCAATCTATGCTATAATTATATAATAATTTTAGATTTTACAATCGAGCCCCGATGGAGATCCATCTGCGGCTTTAACGTCTTCAATGTCGCCAGAATTGAATATCAAAAACGTAAACTGGGCCGGAACAGGCGCATGCCAGGGTCCACCGTCAACACCGACTGCATCTTTGCCAAATCACAATGACAACTTCAATCCGATCCCTCGAAATCAAATAGATCAGATACGAGTGGAAGTTGGTAAATTCCTTTTCTACAAAGTGCCCGAAGTGAGTATTGTTTTCGCTTATGTAATCTATATCTTCAATAAATCGATATATAAATAAATCTATTTATATTTCAGGATACTTTCTACGATCACGAAGATGGCAATGCACGTAATCTTAAAATGTCACTCACAAAAGGCGATCGATCGCCGATACATCATCAAAATTGGCTACAATTTGATTCTAAGAATCAAGAATTTTACGGCTTACCATTGGAAAGAGATAAGGGAAGAAAGGAATATCAACTCGTAAGTGTTTTTAATTTGCTACTAACTGTATCTCCCGTAACATGTGCCTTAAATATAATTGATTATCACAGGTGTGCGAAGATAGAGGTGGCTTAACAGCAAGTGACGCACTGATAGTCGAAGTCTACCCTGGAAATTACTCCAACCCTACTGTAGAATTCAGAATGACGATTGATACTCCGTACGATTCATTCGTACAAAATCCTGCAGCTAAACGAAAGTTTGTCGAAAATCTTTATAAACTCTTTGACGACAAGGATTATATGTCAATCAAAATTAAAAGCATAACCGATAGACCGACAATTGTATCATGGTAAGTGATTATAAAATGTTTAATGAAATTTTCTTTTAAAATCATACTGATTGTATTTAATTAATATTTAGGTACAACACTAGTCTCCCGACTGATAGATGTCCCAACGAAGATATAGATCGGCTCAAGAAAGTATTGACTGTAGATAAAAGCCTTACAGAGAGAGTGCACGAAGTAATGGGAAATGAATTTTCCGTAATGTCTGTCAGCTTCTCTCCCACTGGAGCATGTAACGTCGGCGCTCCTATCATTCCTCACGAACCACCGCCAGTCTATCACACTCCTAACGAAGATGCCACGAAGTCCGTCAGCTCGGACGATTACATTACGACGTTCGTCGTGCCCATAGTCGTCATCGTTTGCATGATATTCGTTGCGTCGTTGATCGCGTGTGCGCTCTACAGACGCAGACGGTCCGGAAAGATGAGCGTCGGTGGCGACGAAGAGAAGCAACCCTTCCGATCGAGAGGCATTCCGGTCATCTTCCAAGATGAACTAGACGAGAAACCGGACCCGTCCAACAAGACTCCCGTAATCATGAAGGAGGAGAAGCCGCCGCTTCTGCCACCGCCGGAATACAAAGGAACTGATAGCGGCTCGCCGACGCCCAGTCACACGCCCTATCATCCCCCTCCGCCTTTCACGGCCTCACGTGAGAACAATAGAAACAATCGACCCAAACCGACGCCAACATACAGGAAGCCGCCACCGTATGTTCCTCCGTAATGTCGCTAAAGCGCTATAAAAAATTGTGACAATTCACAATACGATGACTGTAATAATATATTTCCAGATTAACGCACACTTTTTTTTTATTATTTTATATTCGTGTGCGTATGCGAGAAGCGCAATTTATACCTCGCAAAGTTTTATCAATACTTAGACCCTACAGCCTTGATAACTATTTCTTTTAATAATGTTTTTGATCCTCAATTTTCTGAGGGTGCAGCAGCTCTGCGACTCTAAAGAAAATTGAAATTATTTTATATTCACTATAACATCTGTAGGGTTCTTTACAATTATGATTATTTAACGATTTATATGTACGTATATATAGTAGCTACTGGCACTTAATTGTATCATAGGCGGACAATGGGTCGTCGTGTTAAATAATTATAATTAACATACATATATATTTTATACTTAACAATCTCAACTGTGTACTCGTCGTTTTTATTTTCAATATCGGATGAACCTTAAAAGACTATATCATATATCGAACGCCGATAATCATATATTATATTTAAATATAAACGATCCTTTTAGATGAGCGATCGATTGTAACGTAAGTTTAGTAGCGATAACGACTAATAAAATATCGAATCGAAGACAATTTGTACGCTACTTTATTGAGCAAATTTTTAATATTGGTACATATTATTATGTCCGTATTTACTATAAATTGTATCGTATGTATGTAATGCCATTTGTGTAATTATAGCGGCGCACTCTGTATATATATTTTTATAAAAGAAAATTAATCATAGAATCTTATCGTATAAATTTTAGTTCGACGAACGCCGGAGCGATCGTCACAACACTCAATTTGAACAACGTACCATTGATATAAATAAATTGTATACAAAGGATCACTAGAAGATATATACGAATATTAATATACATATATATTTATAGTGCTTGTTTGAATACAAATATGTATAGTATGAAAATAACTCGGGAGATTATGTCAATTTAAACATTTATTGAAAGAAATCTATCACAACGAAGACTGTCCGATTGATGCAATATGAAATGGTAGTTTCTTTTTTACGGTTTTGTAAAGATTTGCGCATATCGAAACATATCAATCCGGAGCGCGATTTTCTATTTTTATATTTTAGCTCCTCTTTTTTTATTATTTTGTACCGATTATGTGTTAGGAAAGGACGACGATCGCATTCGAGAACATAAGGTAGAGATTTGTAGAGCGGATTTGTAAATTTGTTTTGTATAAGTTTTTTGTAAGTATTTAACGAGATAATAAAGAGATGAAGATGCAAATTGCAATGTAGTTTTATTTTTTGAGCTATTGCTTAAAAATATATCCTTTATTCTAAAGTTTATTGAAAAATTATTTGTATAGTTTTAAATCATAAATAAGAATTGAATAATCAAAAAAAATATAAAACAATCATATTTAGAATTTTCTATAAAAGAAAATAAATTACTTTAGATTATTTCAAAATAAACATAGAAAAAATTCTTTCTATTTTCTTTATAAATAGTGTTCAATAGCTTTCATTTTTGCTTTAGCTGATACCACTTGTACAGTGAACTTCGACTTACATGTAACATGACTTCCGAGCTTTTTGTGATACGAGCAATTTTTTTTATTTGACTCAATGTATGAGCAAAAAATGTATTGCGTAACTTAAAGTTAAGTACATTAATTTATAATGGTATTTTAATTAATATTATTGAGGAACATTGATTTGACCACAGAATAGAGAATACATAGAACGGCCGTTACATACAAATACGCATATAAAAATTGAAGCCATTTGCAGCAACAATTTGACGCGCTCGATTCCGAGAACATCAATTAGGTTAAGTTAATTTAAATTAAAGAATAAATATTATTATATATTAAGTTCCGCAAGTTTTTTTTATTTTTAATACATGTAAGATATTCTCTATGGGCTGTAGTAGCTCATTATTAGAGAAGTTTCAATACCCAATATGTACGACCTAGCTCGATTTTAATTAATCACCACTATATTCATCCGTGAGATTAGGAAATCTCGGTAAACCTAATCTGTGATGATCGATCGGAATTAAAATTATATAATAATCACTAATTCCGATCTCCCAGACACGATAGAAATTTAAAAACACTAACGTTCGTATGGGATTCGAACCCAGGAAGTTTAAGGTCAATAGTCAGAAACTTATATGACTCGTCTATCGTACTCGTCTATTAGTATTGACAAAAAGAACTGCAAAGAAAACTGCCAAACTTTCTTAAATACAATATCCTAATAAATATACAATATACCGTATATATATACTGACAAAAGTCACTTATTGCAAAAACTCTTTACTGAGATATACAAATTTTAAAAAAGCTTTTGTAAAATATTTTGTTAAATATCTATATAAATGATTTTTCAAAAGCAAGCTGCTGGTATATAGTAGAAATAGACTATTGTCTGACAACAATTATGTTATTTTGTAGGTGCCAATTTTATAAAAACTGTAGTTGAAGACTTATGTCAATATATATATACGAATTATACACTACATGTAAATATCTAACATACAATAATTGTCTTTCCAAAATTACTGACCTTTAAAATGGATTAGTTTATACGTTTTCTTTTGATATTTATAAAAGTTTTTGCTATAAAATGTATTCTAACATCTAAAAAATTCAGAAATTATTTAAATTAATTGTATTAAATGAGCACCGAGTGTGAGAAGCAAAATCTTACGCTATTAAGTCATAAACGTCGGCAAGTCGATTGACCTTTTGTTATACCGTCCGATTGATCTTTCAAGTATCTGTCATAAGACAAGGAGTTCGTTGCAGGATTATGAGGCATCACAATTGCCTTTCGAAATCTTCAGAACTACACGTGCCATTGTATTTGTTTTCCCGAAATGCACAACAATATCGTTCCAAACCTACACGAATGAAACCTGTTAAATAACAACACAACGGAGGCAATACTACACACCTCAGTTCGTCATTAATGAACGTTAAAACAAAAATAAGGAGAAAACAAAAATAACTTCCATTTCTGACTCGCTTCCGACAACAGCCAAGAATTTCAAACCGTTGCTATTTAATTTGGACTCGCTGAGTTTGTAAGAGATCATCATTAAGCATCGAATAACGAAAAAGTGTCTGTTTCTCTTTTCACGTCTCTTTGGTCTAGCTCGACGTCCTGAACCTAGAGTTTAACCCACTTTGGATACGACTGGATCCTTAAAACGCAGACACGGATGATGGAATTCACGTACACCATAACATAAACATACACTGTACGCGAGCGTGGTTCAAAATATTTCACAATTTTAATTATACAAACAAAAATATCAAAAATAAATCAAAATAAACACTCCATGACACGAATATCAGGACAAAAATAAGTAAATAAATTTTTACTCTAGTCCTGATGTAAAATAATTGGGTTATTGTGTATGCAAATTATACTGAGCCATCAGAGAAATTAAATATAGCTCATTGAGATTTTCCCACTATTGTTCTCAGAACTCTTAATAATTGTTTTTAGCAAAAGCCACATTTAATTAATTATTATAATTATTACCATAATTTAATTAGGTAGAGTATGTATTTTAACAGATCCTTTTTACATTTTGAAGGAAAAAATAAATATAAAAACAATTTAATTTTTAAACATCTCTACGTAAGTAATGTTTTTTAACCACAGTGACTGTTTAATATATAATTTAAAAAAATACCTAAAAGTTACAATATTGTACATAACGCTTAATATAGATAGACTTTAAAAGCTTAAAACTAATTGTTTCACTTTATAAAGCTTTTTTTAATTTCAAATAGAACTGCGAGCTAAAATAAACTTAATTGTCACCTTTAACGGATAATTCCGGTTAGAGATACGCATTCGTTTCGAAAATAAGCTGCTCCTCATATACCAGCTGGATGTATACATCTGATCAATTTCAAAGAATTTTCAACTATAGATTTGAAACATTCGGAGTATACCAATGGGTACGTCTTTTAGTTACTGAAAACTGCATTTTTTTATCTTATCATATAAGCAACGCAACTGTTAATAAAATGTCCTGATGTACTCGATGATGAGCCTTAAATAAAGTTTTGTTATTGCACAAATTGTGTTCGCCTGGGGCGCCAAAAAAGTCGACAGTGCGTATTGCGTAATTTGCCTAAGCGTCAAGGTGAAAAATCACTTTATTATACAATTATAAAATTACTCCAATATAAGTTCTAGTTTTATAAAAATTATCAAGTTTCAAAATGTTTTCCGCGTTTATGGATTTTATCAACCGTTCCTGATATTGGATGTGTAAATTATAATAATTTTAATTACTATTAATCGTGAAAAGTAATTGCTGGTGAAATAGTATTTAATAATCGTATTTAGGATGATCTAGGATGGAATCTGCCGCCCCGAGCAAACTAGGCATTTGACTAGAGGCAAAGTAGTCGTTAGCCGAAGTCGTGCGAAGTCCGAGTAGCGTTACCACACACTCGTCCAACTTTGCGAGAATCTCATACGCGCGCGAGCTCCCCGAAATGGATGACGTCCACTGCTCTGTGCGCTCTTGCGTATTATAACTATAAGCGTGTTGTGAACACAAAAAAAACAAATGAAGAAAATTGAGATAGTAAATTATTGCAATGCACTATTCACTCCAGTGCTAGATGTAGACGACGATGTTATTTTTCTATTGTAGCCCCTGTATGTGACAAATAGAAAATCTTTTTTCCTTAATTCCTTTATAGGAATTTTGTTAATTTGCTGGATTTGCACCCAGGCATCGTAGACCTTCTTTTTATCCTTGTGCCCTTTATCGTTAGAAGAAATATTTTAAAACCAAATGTGCAGAATTATAATAAATTCTTAAAATATTGTAGTTATTACTTTGTTATCCGATGATTTTATTTTAAAATTAACAAGCTTTAAAATGTTTTCCAAATTTATGGATTTATTATTCGTATCGGGGGGGGGGGGGGTCTTAGTTTTGGCTAGGATGCTAAATATATCCAAACCAAAAGCATCGTTTTGCTTACGAAAAGTTTCTCCTGCTATACCACTCGTTTTGAACTTAATTAAATAATTATTTTCAATCTCGTCGTTCGTGCGGCGTGTGGTCTGTGGGGCGTGTTTTATTTATCGCGATTTTGTCACGCGGCAACACCGCAGCAGCTCGCGCCGATCGAGGTCGAGCCCGGGCGCATCGGGTACCGCAAGCGCACGAAGCTTCGAAGCGACGTTCGCAGCAGCGGCAGCGGCGGAGAGCGACAGTCGAGCGGGGCGAAGGAGCGAGCGGGTGCGCGGGTGTGCGAGAGTGCGGGGGAGCGGAGGAGAGGCAATCGGCGACGGTGAGGTCATCCGTCGGCCATCTTGTCGGGCGGTGTTGCCAGGGCGGCGTCGAGAGTTCGTTGGGCGTTGGTCGAGGAGAGATGGCGGCCATCCGCAAGAAGCTGGTGATCGTGGGCGACGGCGCCTGCGGAAAGACCTGCCTGCTGATCGTGTTCAGCAAGGACCAGTTCCCCGAGGTGTACGTGCCGACGGTGTTCGAGAACTACGTGGCCGACATCGAGGTGGACGGCAAGCAGGTGGAGCTGGCGCTGTGGGACACGGCCGGCCAGGAGGACTACGACCGGCTGCGGCCGCTCAGCTACCCCGACACCGACGTCATCCTGATGTGCTTCTCGGTCGACTCGCCCGACTCGCTCGAGAACATCCCCGAGAAGTGGACGCCCGAGGTGAAGCACTTCTGTCCGTCGGTGCCCATCATCTTGGTGGGAAACAAGAAGGACCTGCGCAACGACCCGGCCACCGTCACCGAGCTGCGCAAGATCAAGCAGGAACCCGTTAAGCCCCAGGAGGGCCGCGCCATGGCGGAGAAGATCAACGCGTTCGCGTACCTCGAGTGCTCGGCCAAGAGCAAGGAGGGCGTGCGCGAGGTGTTCGAGATGGCCACCCGCGCCGCTCTGCAGGTCAAGAAGAAGAAGAAGACCAGGTGCGAGCTCCTCTAGGTCGTCGCGCCCACCCGGAAGTGCCTGTAAAGACTGTCCGGCGTCCGTTTCGACGCGCGCGCTATGTAAATAATTTAGTCGTTAAGCCCGTTTCTTTTTATACTATTCGACGCCGAAATTATTTTAACCTCACCGGCGTGCCGTTCTTTCGATCGTTGTATATTTCTTCATACTGTATAAACATTTTATTTTTTGCTTATTAAATATTTTAGTAAAATAATTCACTTTGTTTTCATACGTTACATACTATAAGCTGGTGAGTATCGGATTTTATCTACCATCCTGTTATCCTCTCATCGGCCGTCTAATCCTTTAATTATGCTTCCATAAAAAACTTGTAATAAATAAACAAAAATTTAAACATAACAGATTTATTATGTACGACAGAGATAATAATATAATACATCAATTTAATTTAGCCATATCGAATATTCTCAGAATATTGAACTTTCGTTTAGGAATCTGAAGAAGATGACTGTTCTTCAAGCCTTCTTGGTGCGGCGCCGCGTATGGGACTGTAGTCCTCGGCTGCAAATTTGGAACTGACAACAAATTGTTGCAATCCGGCAACGTTTCTCCATAGACCAGGGTGTCGACTTTCATCAGCGTATCGAGGCTTTCAGGTGTCAGGATGAATAATTCGCGATGAATCGGATCCACGCCTCTTATCAGACCTTAAAAAAAACATTCATATATAGATAACTTTTTTGATCTTCCGTTGTGGTCAGCAACAAGTCAAGGTGCTTAGAATTGCATTATTTGTCATGCATTTTGATCGATAAGATTCCGTTCTATTTGATATAGATTTAATTTAAAACGATACAACGCTCATCATTGTCACTAAAATGTACCTTTTTTTAATATATTCCACCACAATAAATACTCACCGTGCCCGTAGCACGCGATTGGATTGTTTCCATATTTCAAAATGGTTCCCAATCCTTGATTTTGGTCTACACTTCCGCACAAAGCTATAATACGGCCGTTCAATATGTTCATCGCATATTTCTTCGGAGCCAATATGTTGTTGAATAATATGTTTATCTTGTCTAAAGATACGCTGCAATTTAATAAATAAAAATTCAACAATAATAAAACATCGCATACGTCCGTAATAAACATATATAAACTTACACAAACGGTCTTATTCCCAAGATTGAATTATTTTTTATGTCCTCGATTTGGCTGAAATAAGCCAACGTGTTCAATAGTCTTTCGATTTTGGGTTCAATCTTTCGATTTAATGAAGAGTTCGAGTTATCCGGCTGCGAAAAAGATTCCACAGAGTAGTATTGACAGCCTTCATCGTGTTCTTTGGATAAGTTTCGAGGAGTTAATGGAATTTCATAATTATATTTGCTCTTCTGTATCGGGCACATTATTTCCACGATATTGTTCGGCTTGAAGATATTATAAATAGCGCTGAAGAGTTGATATCCGGCTGAAGTGGTATATCCCATTGTATTTATGATCCAAGGCATTCTTGAAATATTGTTAACATCGCTACAAAACTCAAAGAGACTCTTGACGCCGTTGATGTACCGATCTTCATTATCGATGACGCTTATCAAACCTAAACAAAGAGATCTAAAAAAAAACATTAAAATACATCAGTTAATCAAATGTTATATAAACACAATGGATCAATTTATATTTTATTAAATACAAAAATAAAGTAAAATTCAAATTAATAGAAATATATAATTTCAATTATTCAGTAATTGCTACAAAGAAATTAAATATACTTTGGTATTTTTTCAAACGTCTGTTATTCCGAGTACAATGACACTATGACCTTGACATTGTACTTTGATATAAAGGGCTCGAATTGAAGTTTATATTCTATTTTTATAAAGCATTCATATAATATCAACGTTAAAAATAAATCTTGATTTTTTTGGGCCACCTTTAGAATTCTGCAGTACTTACTTAACAGGTTTCAATAAATGGGTGAAATTCGGTCCTAATATGGGTTCATTCACTATCGTTGCGGAGATTGAACCGCAAATTGTAAATTCCGACTGTCCTAGATCTAAATCTATCAGCAAGATGGGAGTCTGGCTGAGTCCTTTGTTTATGAGATATCTCATCATCGTGGATTTTCCTGAATTTTTTCCGCCTCCCAAGAGCGTGATGTTCTTTGTAAATTCTGTTAAAAAATTATAGTACCTACATTAGTCACGATTAAAATGATGACATCACATTGTTATCTGTTTTATCTATTTTGTATTTATGTAATTTTTACATTAGTCATGACTTGAGATTTTGATGATAAATAGAAATCAGTAATTGAGACAATATTGCTATCTTAATTGTTGAAAACTTTTTTTAACATAAGTATAGTTTATATGACTAATATTAAAATAAACCGCAGATGATTCATATTCAAACGATGATTGCATTAGTGAGTTCATTTATATTGTTATCTCTAAAGAGAAAAATTTAATTAGTAAAATGGATTTCCCCAACTACTTTTACATCTGCTAGATGTGAACACAATAGTAGATAAAAATACAATAAACAAAAGAAAAACAGTTAGAATTCATTGTGCGATAATAACGACTCAATTTCGTTGACAATCTGACTAACCAAGTAAATATTTTTTTATAGTTTGACGGTACACGTTAATAAATAACTATAATAGTATTATTTTTCTGAGTCATCAGTGCATTGAGTGAGTAAAATCAGATACTTGTTCTACGACAGAATCTCTCAAGCCGTTACAAAGAAATATTGTTCTCTTTTTAAGGACCATAATAAAAAATTAAGTTCAAAGGAAATTGGTTCGTAGAACAAAAATAGTCTGCTAAATAACAGGACAATAATATTGTGTAATATTTATTTAATGTAATTTTTTTGATACAACATGACAGGCGTTACTCCAATGCGTTATAATGGGGTAAACACTCAACATCTAGTAATGAGACATCGAATTGAAAGCAAAATCTGTAAATCGGTGACATCTAATTTATTAATTATAAAGTATTATTATAGCTTGCGATCAATAGATGATCTAGCTCGATATTACTTTAATTATTATTCATCTGTGAGATTAGGAAAATATAGGAAAGCCTTATCTGTGATGGTCGATCAGAATTGTAATTACATAATAACTAATTCCAATCTCCCGGACATGATAAAAATTGAAAAACACTCGGGGCAATATGAGATTCGAACCCAGGTCCTACAAGTCTATCACTGATTTATATCACTCGATCATGCTGGTGGGTACAAATTTGTTTTTTATTTTATTGGTACATGATAGCGTGATGTTTAATGATTTTACTATTGCAAATACAAAAAAACAACATTATGAAACTGTATTTCAAATTTGACTTTAATACCAACGTATTAAAGTCAAATTTGAAATAAAAAGTGATTGTCTTATTTATCGCAAATCAGTCACGGTATTCAATGTGTTATTAACTAAGGTAAGATACAAGGAAGAAGAACATCTCAGTTGAAAATTCTCCAGAAGTTGTTTGAAAAGAGCACTTACGCCCTTATTTAGTATAGTAATAAGATAAATGTAACCAGAATAAATGCCAATATGCAATAACGGGTAAGTCGCAAAAATAAATGAATATGATAATTGATAGAAAGTATAAAATTTTGGTATTTTAATTCAAATGGGAAATTTCTTTGGAAATCGGTTTTTACGATTCTAGGTTCGAAGCCCTGGTTTATTGTTAGTTGGGAAATTTAACCAGAACTCGCTCTCAAATTGTTCCAGTGTTCTAAATTATTAGCCTTATGAGATAAAATATATCACAAATGATTTTTATTAACATGTCTTAGTGTTCTTATCGTTTACGAAACTTGACTGATTAATAATATAATCAAATTTAATATTTATAAGATAATCAAAAACCATATAAAACTCAGAATTTTATATACTTACTAGCAAATATATTTTTGGATCCGATACCAATGGCAAAAATTTTTATCGACAACGTATCTAACTATATAATTTTAATTCTAATCTTGTGGTATCTCTTAAGTCGTATACCGTATATTAAAAACAAGAAAAGAATCGTGAAACCGCAACGAAAATAATATCAAAGCGTTTGTCTGCAAATATTTACGAGCGGAGTGGACTTTTCAAACATGGATTTGAGCTTTTGGAAGAAGATGGTAGTGCACACGCGTCATCCTGGAAGACTTGTGTGCACTACCATAACATAAAACTGATATATGAATGAGTAGCAAATGTATATTGAACTTTGTGACATGTAGTTTATAGAATATAACATTAATAAGAAGTTCAAAAACTTACCGTTTTTATTATTCGCAAATATAGAATCTGTAATATTGTTCCAAGTTGGATTTTTCACAAAATTTCTTAATCGTTTTTCATTATGAAGCGTACATTTGAGAACATCGTATAGCTGACTGAGCTCTCTTTTGTGAAAGCTCTTCGGCTTTAAATAAAAGTTAACGTTGGGTAAGTGATGCGAAATAAAATCAATCACTGGACTATTGAGAGGCTTCAATAGTAAAATGGCATCATTTTCTGTGATGGAATTCAAAATTTCTTCAACTTTATGCGAAGGCACATCCAACCGTTCCAATTTGTTCGTAATACCATCAAATTTAGTCTCGCACGGATAAGTCTCGAAGCACAGCAAGCACGAATTATTGAAACTATATATTTCTCGGGATATCTCCGTTAAGGAATGACCGAAAACTTCAACATTTCCATGTAAACGTGTAACTCTTAATTTACCACAAAAATATATTTTTGAGTTTTGCCGAAATGTGGCTATACAAAAATTGGAAAATATAAATATTTTATAATCGTTCTCATCTTTTTCGATTGGAGTCCATTCCTCTTCTAATTCGTTATGTTCTTCGACCAGTTCTTCTGTAACATTCCGTTCTATCGTCGGTTCTTGAACCTCCTTATTTAAAATGCAGTCTTGTGATAAAGATTTGTCAACATTCTCTAACGAATCAGATACAGTTTCGTGTATGTCAGAATTTAATAAGCTCACTACGCATTGCGGTTTCGTAAGAGGCAGCTTTAACACCTCAACAGCTGAACTTGTATATTCGATTTTTTCTTCATCTCTCGTTGGCGAAAGGTTGAAAGAAATATTCCCAAACTCAATTAGAGAATTGTCAAAGCTTTCATTACAAATTTTCCTCTTTTTAATTTGTGCTTTAATCTTGTAAGCTAATTGATTATCAATATCGAAAATAAACGAATCATTATTTGAACTTTCTAAGCTAAACATATCTGATTCACCGTCGCCTATTATGATATCGTCGTACGATTCATTTTCATATTTTGGATCAACGTTAAACTTTTGGTCAGAGTTTTCAACGAGAATTTCATCTTTTAATAAAACGCATCTTTTCTTCTTGGATTTTGATTTACTTTTCTGTTTAATTTTTCTTTTTTTAATTATTTTATGTGAGTCGTTTATTTTCGATGGCATCCCAGGAAGAGCGGATTCGTCACAATTTACTATTTCAAACATTGTCTCTAACATTTGCTTGTTTTCTCCCTCGACATTTCTATGTTCAACGTCTTTCAAGTTATCGGAAAGTTTACGCTTTTTAAGCTTCTTATTTTTATTTATGGTAATAATATCACTATCAGCAACGTTGCCATTGTGTGATTGATTAGAATGCTTCGTGTACTTTTGATAAATTTCTGGTATCTGTGAATCTTCTCTAGTATCTGTGGCTAACGATACAATATCACTATTACATGAATAAGTATCTAATTGAAAATCTTCATCGTAATCTTCAACACTGTCATCTTTATTGATAAGCATTTTCTTAATTTTTTTCTTCAATGTATTTTTTTCATCTTTATACGGTTTTAAAACCTTTTTTACATAACTATGTTTTTTCTTATTCCTCGGCATCTATATAGGAAAATATAGTTAACAAAATGTTAATTAACAACTATTTACAAAAACTTTCAAATTATATGTATTATTATTTTAGAATATAAGAGCACAATAACCTTAAAAATATATGTCGGCAACTCTCACATGTACAACTCCAGATGACGTTTGTGTCAGTGTTGCGGCATAGAAAAAATATTATTTGTAAACGCATTTATTTATAAAAGTATTATAAAAATATTAAAAGACTAAAAACAATATACATATATTCCGAAGGATATAATTATATAATTTAGACAATTTTACTATTTATTTAGAAAAATATTAGATTATTTCGACCCCGCAGCTGTCGCATTTTGCTCATTTCATTCGGACGAAACGAGTAAAAATAATATTTTATTTCAACAGCACTCGCATTAAAAACACTAGTTTGATCAATATTATGATATATTTTAGCGGACGGATGGTGATGGGTGGCAGTTACACACATATTGATCCGCTGCAGTAGTATTTTTATTAAAAGTATATAGAGTTAACATGTTTGTTATTGGAATATATGCTAATGAATGGTGGACGAGGTATCGGTCGTTGACTTCCCGTCGAGGTCCACCAAAATAAGCTGCTGCCCTCCACCGCCATCACGTCAGTATTACCAGAATGCCGACAAGTTTTGCCCTCTACAAAATGTACATATATACATTTAAAATATGTACATAAGGTGACCATTCATTACTGTTAGTATGACTGACAAGTAACATTTTCAGCCATCACCAGTACGTATGAATAGGCAATTGTTAGCTAACAATTAGACTCAATTAATAATGTATTTGCTGTAAGCCTGTTTGATATTACAGATTTAGAAAACAAAGTGTTTCGTTAGTCCTTCAACCCCAATAAAACGGATTTCCCGCAAAGGGTAATGTCGCACGCCGCAAGAAAAAATTCTCGATTTTTTTCGAGAAGAAAAGTTAAACAACAAATATAAGTGACTTAAAAGCATAGAAAGAAGTTGAATAGTTAATCGTCATCGATTAAAAATTCAAAAGAAAATGCTTGGACAGGCGTTTATAAAAGAAATAATTTTTTTATTTTAAAATCGAATATATCATTTTGCATAACCTTTTTATGATATTTTGGCGGATGGATAGTAACGGGAGGCAATTACGAACAGATTGAGCCGCTGCAGTATTATTTTATTAAAAGTTACACACATAGTTTGTATTTAATTGAAGTAGGCTTACCATAATTATGAGACTAAACCAGGACAGCTAAAAAATAAATAAGGGCATCTTAGAAATTTTTGTTCATTTAGGGATGCTGAGATGTGCTAGGTTGGATGGCGGGATGCTGGTGAAAAGTAAAATAAATGTTATCTCGGACATGTTACGAGCCTGGACCGATGATAAAAAACGGAATCGATGATGTGAAACCAGGACAATTCCGCTCAAACCGGGACGTATGGTAAGTCTATATTTAAGTGAAATATATGCGAGCGAACGGCGAACGAGGCAATATCAGCCGTTGTATATCTGGTGAGATCCACCAAAGAAATGTGCTGCTCTCTGCCGCCAAGTTTTGCCCATAATAAATAAATAAATAAATATAAAGAGTGTTTTTTTAGAGGTTTATCTTTTGAATTGTTAACGCTTTTTCCAACAATAGGCTATTTGACAGCTGACAGCTGATTTGTGCTCAGTTTGGTTTACCATTTCACCATGAATGGAACGCCATTCATGGTGAAATGGTAAACATAACGTAACTTACGCCAGAACAACGCTTATATCATAAATGTATTTAAACATTAAAGCCAATGCCAAGGCAATTAAAATGAATTTTAGGTGTATTATTTCATTTTGAAGTTCTATACATTAAAAAACATTCCTTATGTATAGACTCCCACAATATTAAAAACCAATTTCAATATATTGCTTTAGAATTCATCTTGGCGCTTTATCTTTACTTATCGAATACAATATACCTTATTATAGCATAAAGAGTAGTTCATATAAACGAATCATCAATTTAAATTGAATTTGTATATACATATAAATATTTATTAATATTTTTGTGGTGTATAAAAATAAACGAAGCAATGGATTTTATTTATTGTTTCTTATTGTTGCATATCTTTAAATACAAATGGAAAAAATGACAATCACTTGTTTCCACATTTTAAAAATTATAATAGTGATTTTGTGAGTACTTTGTCGCTCCCACTTGACGTTTGACAGGTTTTGTTTCTTGTTAGAATGTGCAAAAATTGAATGACGTTCAAAAGAACGTTTGATACTCGCGAGGTAAAGAAATGCCTTGTAAGTCAGGAGCACTATGCCATTTTAAGATTTTTATTTTATAAACCTACACGTGCATAAGTTGAAATTAAATTTAACATTATTATATCAGTATTTAATCATATATACCGTTGCCTTTTTTGCACATATATTGATCTTTAAAATCAATAAAATTAATTGTCATTATCTTAAAGTATTTTTTTTTATAAATAAAGAAAATTAATTTTGTTTTATTCTTTTTTAAATGTATTAAAATAACGCTAAATGAGGAATTTTACATTTTATAATAAAATGAAACAATGGCGCGATAAATTGATGTTAAGACCAAATCCGTTACACCTGTATATTTCAAACTCGCCTCGTCGGCGTAACGGCCGGTGGGTGATGTCCACTGTTTTAACATCGAATTCCGCTCTGACTCATTTAAAAGTTAGTATAGTCGGTTTTCACCACTTTTCACCACTCGCCATAATTAGTTAATGCGAGACAAGTGGTATAATTTGTCTTAAATAACATTTCCATAATAATAACGGTCGTTTCAGATGACAATCGATAAAGATCAAGAAGAGATCGAGACAGTGCAAGTAGCTTTGAGGATTAGGCCTTTGATCGACTCGGAAATCTCGCGCGGTTGCGAAATATGCTTGGACACTGTACCCAACGAGCCGCAAGTTCAAGTGAAGGGCTTGGCTTTTACTTACAACCATGTCTTTCCTCCGGAAGTCAGCCAGGAAGAATTTTATGACAGATCTATACGCGACATTGTTAAAAGACTACATAAAGGTATACGCAAGCATTATAATTGTTCAAAGAGTTCTCAACTTTTATTCGTTTAATATTAATTATTTAACTAGAGACTAAATTTTAGATTGTTTCATGTGAATTGATTTCGACAGTAAATTGCATTTACACTTTAACCTTTGTGAGACTAAGCGGGATACATTTGTACCTCAAAATTAATGTTATTTCAACCATTTATTAAATATTAATTAAAGATATTACAATTAGAAAATATGTTAAGAAATAATAACACTAGTTTACAGCGATTTTGATCATTTCTTATGTAAATTGCGCACTGAATCTAAAAATGAAGTAAAAAAATATGAAAGTGAAACAGTTTTTGAGATATTGCTAAATATCCGTATTTTTCATTCTAAAAAGTGTTTTTTTTTTGTTTTTTACTTAATTGCAAATATCTCCAGTTCTAGTTGGCCGATTGCAAAGTATTTTATATTAAATCAAAATTAATTGAATTTCCTATTAACCGTATTTATAATACTTTCCAATCAAATAATCAGTTTAGGCACTATTTATGAATTTATTGACGATTTTAAATAATTTTTAACAAAATTTAACATTTTTTCAAATTGTACTGTGAATTACACAAAAATTGTTTTAGTCCCGTTTTCTTTATTGGATGTTGAAACCTAATCTATTTGAGTAAAAATACAGAAATTCAATTTTTACCCGTTTTCACGATTATTTTGCTTTTTTTTGCGTATAATGTTATTTATACAGTACTCACCGATAACACAGTAGGTAGCAACCGTGCTAAATAGGAACGTGTAGTCAGGGATTACAATTTTTTGCATTCCTATGTACGGACCCGTGCGGTGAGATCTTTTCCCTTTCGCTTCATTGCGTATTACGTGACTGAGTGAGTGAGCAGGGACGTAATTTCAGCTTTATCCAAGGTGATTCATGGTGTTTAATATTTCGATTTCATTAAGATTCATGGTATTTCATTAAATGACATGCAGTTTTCTGGTCAAATTCAAAGGGGATCCTGTTTAAAATCCAATCAAAAGCAATAAAATCGTGCTGTCGCAGCTCGGTTATCTAGTGCTCATATTTAATATTTTGACTTAAAATAAGTAAGAATCGAACGAAGCATATCTAAACTGAATTTTGACCAATATGAAAACGCAAAAAACAATTATCCCTTCTCAGAATTCAAAAATCCACATCGAAAGCAATAAAATCGTCTCGGCGCCGTTGCAGAGGGAACGCTCGATACCGAGCATTAGTCAATAAATTATTTTTATTTTACTTTTGAACAAAGAGGCCAGATTGAAGGAAAAATTTATAACAGCATTTGGAAGAAACTACAATTCAGGAAATTCCCCCGTAGATTTCTTGAACCAGCGTTGGATATTTCTCTCGTTAACAATAATTTTCCCAAAAATAAAGTTGATTTTTCTCGTAGTTTAATCAATAAGTTATAAAGATTAATAACATTAATTTTAATGTTTTCTTATCATTATTTTAGGATACAATGTTACAATTCTTGCTTATGGCCAAACTGGCTCTGGAAAAACCTTCTCGATGGGCACGTGTTATTCTGAAAGCAACGGAAATTATTACGACGCAGGCGTTATACCCAGAGCTGTTTCCGACATATTCACCTTCATCGATAAAAACTCCCAAGAGTTTGATTTTAAAGTCACAGTATCGTTCATGGAGCTGTATCAAGAGCAACTGTACGATTTGCTATCGATTAAATCGCGCGATCAGTCCGTCATCGATATCCGAGAAGACAATAAAGGGATTGTTTTACCAGGTTAGCGATTTAAACTTATGAAATTTAAATATGTTATATTTCAAAATAAATGTTCGCAGGCTTAACTGAAGAGAAAGTGACGAGCGTGGAACAAACGATGGCTTGTTTGGTACGCGGCTCCGAAGGTAGAGCCACCGGAGCCACAGCAATGAACACGAAATCGAGCAGAAGTCATGCTATATTCACCGTTCATATATTTAAAGAGAATCGAGAAGACAGGTATGATGTTATAAAGAATCAATCAATACTTTTATGCGCTAAAATTATTTATTAAAATTTCAGCAATCAATCGACAACGTCCAAGTTTCATTTAGTCGATCTAGCCGGATCTGAACGATCGAAGAAGACTAAAGCGACTGGAGATCGATTCAAAGAAGGGGTTAAAATCAATCAAGGGCTCCTCGCTCTCGGTAACGTCATCTCAGCTTTGGGAGACGGTTCAAATAAAGGATTTATCGGCTATAGAGATAGCAAATTGACTCGTCTACTTCAAGGTTTTATTAATAAATTAATAGTTTAATATGCCAATTAAGTAGTCACAATGATAAGTTTGTTTTATATTGAAAAATTGACAGATTCTTTGGGAGGTAATTCCGTAACTCTTATGATAGCCTGTGTGAGTCCTGCGGATTATAATTTAGAAGAATCCATCAGTACTTTACGTTACGCCGACCGTGCGAGACGCATTCGAAACAAACCAATAGTGAATCAAGATTCTAAATCGGCTGAAATATTAAGGTTTATATTGATATCAATCGAGAGATAGCAAAAGCCTTTTTAAATACTAATATATTTCACATTTCAGATTAAACAGTGTTATACAGCAGTTGAGATTACAAATTTTGAACGAAGGCAAAGGGAACCCTCAAGACGTCACCGACATAATGAGGCGACTGGAAGAAGAAAAATTGAAAAATATCTCTCTTTCTGAAAAATATTTAGAAGTATTAGCCAAAAATAAGAATCTAACGGCTCTGTTGCAAAAATCAATCTGCGAACATACCACCGTGGTGGAAAGAGCCATTATGGCGGAATCGTCCAAAGAGAAGGTAGAAAGGAAACTTGCAGAACTGAACGAAGTCTGCGATCGCACCATTGAGCATCTGAAAGAAAATATGGAGAAAACCATCAACAACGAAACCATAGAAACAATCGTCAAAATGAAATCAAAGATAGCCGACGTGCAATCCGAACAGTTGCAGTGCGGTCAGATCATAAATAACCTGATCAACGAAGAAGAAGTGCAGTCGAGCGGTCGAGACCCGAATTCGCCATCGGCGGATTTGGACGAACACGATATGAACGAGAAGGAAGAGGCTCACGCCATGGATCAAGTGGCACGGAATAAAGAATTAAAGGATTTGATCAAGTCGCTGTCGGAGAAGAAGAACTTGGCGGAAAAATTGACGGCCAACAACCAATATCTGATATCGTATAACGAGTCTATGAAGGAGAGCGAAATTCGCATAATTTCCTTGGAGCGAGAGAAAGATGAATTACTGCATCAGCTCAAGACCGTTCAGCGATCTAAAGTCGAACCTCAAGTTTTGGCAGAGCGAAAAGAAAAAGTTCAGCATTTGGAGAGTGAAATTTCAGAATTGAAGAAGAAGTGCTTGCAACAAGCTAATCTCATCAAGATCAAAGAGAAGAACGACGCTAAGATCGCTACTTTGAATAACGAGATACAAGCGATGAAGTCGGCCAAGGTAAGATTGATCAAAATGATGAGGAGCGAGAGCGACCGGTTCCGCACTTGGAAACTGCAGAACGAGAAACAAATCGCTAAGCTCTGTAATCAAGATCGAAAGATGCAGACTGCCATGGTGCGTATGGAGAACAAATATACCAAGCAACAGTACGTTTTGAAGAGAAAGATGGAGGAAGCCGTCGCCACAAATAAAAGATTAAAGGTGCAGTTTTGATCTTTGTTCGTAATTATGATTGACTTTGTCGAGTTATTTTATATATATTTTTAATTTAGGAAGCGTTAGAGCGTCAGAAAAATGCGCAGAAACAAAGGTTCAACAGTAATAATGGCAAAACTGAAGCTATCCATCAATGGGTGGAGCAAGAGTTGGAGTTGACGGGATCTTTAGTCGCCGCTCAGCATACTCTCGAAGGTCTCATGGAAGACAGGGGCACGCTTAACGTTCAGTTGGAGGCTTTGAAGAAGGAGAATCCTAAGAATCCGAACATCGCGAGTATTCATGAAGATATTCAATTGCGTAACGCTCAAATTGCCGATTTACAACAGAAGATACTTGCTGGGGATCAAGGTTTATATTTATTGTTTAATAGTTTAAATCAAGTTGTAAATATTAAATATAAAAAGCTAGAACTTTATTTAGAACAGTTTTGTATATTTGTTTTTGACGTATTTCAGAAAATAAGGCAAAAACAAAATGGGACACTGTTCAAACGATGGTCGAAGCTAAATTGGCTTTGAAGTATTTGTTCGAAGCGGCTGCCGAATCCAAGCGAGAAATCTTAAGTTATAAATACAAGGACGAAAAGGATGATAATAAACTGGAGGAGTTGAAAGAGACGTACAAAAGCACAACGGACAAGATAACAGAACTAGAAGATCAAATAGCCAAAGTCAAATCTAGTCATAGATTTGAATTGGCAGAGATGGAAAAACAGCACGAAGAAAAGGTTACATTTTGAATCTGTTATATTTTTATTTTTTTTTGTGTATATATAATTACATTTTCTGTTAAATATTATATTTATAGCTCACTACACTTATCAAACAACTAAATTGTACAAAGGCCGATCCGCAATCTTCTTCGCCAAACCGCAATCTTTTGGATAGGTTAGAAATTTTGCAGGACGCATTTGAAAGAATAAAGCATAATAAGGTAATACATGACAATTCTATTCTTATTTGATATGCATGCGGTATTTAATATTATATTTTTTATAGGACGAATTAGAGACTGAAATTTCAACTCTTCGCCAAGAAAACGAAGCTATTAAGACGAAAAAACATAAGAAAGTCATCGTCAAGAGTAAAACTCTCGACGAGACTGTTGTAAAGATGGATTGGGACGATGATGAGTTTGACGAGGACGACGATAATGACCCTGACTGGATTAAAACACCGCTAGTTAAACGTACGACTTCTAGGGTACGTTTTTTTATTCTATTAATTTATGTATGAATGTTGCTACAGAAAGAAATGTGAATTTTTGTAAATTTATTATATGTGAATCGTATGAATTCATTTTAGCCTTTGAAAGTGAATCGAACCACTATTAACTTTAGCGACGACAGCCAAACGGTAAAGCGTAATAGCGACGGACAGACGAAATGCAGCTGCAAGACAAAATGTTCTAACAAGATCTGCGGATGTCGCAAATTAGGTTTGATGTGTGGAATGCAATGCAAATGCGACAACGAGAAGTGTGTCAATCAAGATACTTCGAGCTATGTCAGTATATCGATACGATGGTAGCTATTTACATTCTGTGCGATAAACTAATAGTGTTTTAATTTAGGAAACGAATGCGACTAAGAGCGATGAAACGTCCGATGGAAGCGATCAGATTAATAATAAAGTCAAGTACGAATCGGAAAACGAAAGCGACGATACGTCGAAAAAACCGAGGTTATTGAACGACGAAAACGATTCGAAGATTCTTAATCGAGATATTAAAAAACGCAGTTTCTTCTATCCTCGAGACTCATCGTAACTGCGTCATTTATTTAGATATTGTGATATATTTCGTATGTGTTTATTGCTAACTAGTATTTATAATTTTCCTAATTTTGATTTATGCTAAGTTTTATTTGTAATATTATAATGTAAAAGTCTGATTAAGATGCAAATTCTAATTAAAATTATCGATTGTCATGTGTAACTTGAATGTTGACGAAAATGAAGATACGCAATTATTGTTTGAACGTTTTATTTTTTCTGCTAAAAAATAAGTGATGTATTGCAAAATAAACGGTATTTAATTATATGTATATACATATATGTTGCTTAATTAATTTAATAAAAATAAACTATGCTTATAATTGGCATAACTGTTCTAGATAATTGGCATTCGAAACACAGCATTACTTGAAATTAATCTTAAATACTTGTGAGCGATCCATGGTATATTATTAGAAGAAAAAGCGATAGAAGAATCTACCAATAAATTTCAATGCTGATTCACAAAAGATTTGGCATACCAAGTTGAATTAGACAATCTCATGTTTACAAATTAAATTATCAATTTGTTACCTTGACAATCAACAATACCGCAAAATACCTTTTACTTACTAATAGTTGTATGGAGCGAACGAGTAAAAACTCAACGTAAATAACTATATTACCTACCTAGACATGGTATCCAGTTATAGGATGGGAGACAAAAAGACATACTAGATCCATATAGGAATTCCGGATGTGATGTGTTGTGTGCAGAGCCGGATTTAGATAAAGAAAGTCTAAGCCATTTCACTTGCGAGGCCCCTCCATGACCCCTATTTTTACGAGTGTTAATTTAAACAATACAAAAGACATAAAACAATCTAATAGTAGTAGTAGTAGTACTAGTGAATATAATAATAGTAATAGAAATATACTAACGAACATAATATGTTATTGCTAAATACAGTTTTTCGTGATTAAAAGATTGCATAAATATATTATTTTTTTAATTAACACCGATAAACTTGTGCAATAACCGGAAGCTCAAAATTTTTTTTGCTGAAGAAGGACAAACGTGACAACAGTTTTGAGGAAGACAAGTCTCTTCAGAGGAAGATGCCTGGTCACTACCTTCTTTCAACAGTTCAAAATTGTAAAATCGATAACAAGGAAAACATTCTTGCAACATCATTATACACAAAACCTCTTCTTAAATTGGTTTCAAGTGCATCTAGTATATCAATAAACGACTTTATCCTTAACTAATCTCTTGCAGAGAGTTTATATAAGGTATCTGGACCATGTGCAATTCCGTTGATTCCCTGCTGTTTTCTTATTATTTTTATCCTTCTGACAGTTCTGTATTCAACATTCGCCAAGGTAGTTTTTGCTCGTTGCGTAAGCTCCTTAAAACCTTCTCTAATTTTCCGTAAAAAAATCTGAAGTGACCTGTAAAAACTTGCACAAGTACACAATAAGACTGCCTTCGGCATTTTCTGAAGTCAACGTCGAGCTCAGTAGTGAGACAGTTAAACACTAACTCAGTTTTGCTCTTTCCTGAATGATATTGTAGCTCAGAGAAAGGTTCAAATTTATCATTTGCTAAACCATCTTCATCTGATAATTTAAGTCAACTGATCAGTGTGTGAAATGCCAAGAGTGTAATCTAAAGAAAAGTCAAAATTTGAAGTATTTTTTACGTCAACCACTTCTTTGTCATAAACTTCCATATCGATTGATATGAGTATGTAAAAATGGATCAAATTTTATATCTGGTTTTAAATCACATAGCCCGGTCAAACAAGTGAAACAGGGACATATGGTAAGCTTTGTTTAGATCAACTTGTTATGATTATTCACCTCGGCTTGAAACCCAAGGCTTCAGCCTAATTAGGTAAATCCGGCTCAGATTGTGTGGTAAAGGCACTATTGCTAGAACAGACAGTATCCAGTGAAGACGTCAAGTAAGAATACAGAAAGCTTCACAATATGTGTGCTGAAACATATATATATGTATTGCTAAATATCGTTGGCGATATGAGACGACTTTGTCCAGTGATATAAGACTCGCTAAGTCTGCAAGTGATTTGAGGAATATTTGTGAAACAATTGATGTTTAGAGATTTATTTAATTAAAAAAATAGCGGCAAAAATTCATTACTAACCTCGATTTTATTTATAATAATTTTTGAATAGTCTGTCGTTAATTGATCTGATTTGTTAATTGAACACGTAATCGTAAAAATACATGGCCGCATTTGGCGGAGTTAGGTTGTTAAGAAAAGCGAGTGTGAAGTTGGCAGTTGTATGTCGGCGTGTCTATCTGTCAAAGCCGGCTAGTTTGTATCGGCAATCGTCAGGATGGTGTCGGTGGTGAGCTCGGTGGACACGGCCCACGAGGACATGCTGCACGACGCGGCGCTCGACTACTACGGCCTGCGATTGGCCACCTGCTCGTCTGACCATTCCGTCAAAGTGTTCCAAGTGCGCGCCGACGGAGCGCACGCGCTGGCCGTGGAGCTCAAGGGGCACTCGGCTCCCGTCTGGCAGGTGGCGTGGGCGCACCCCAGCCACGGTGCCCTCCTCGCCTCTTGCTCGTACGATCGCAAAGTTATCATCTGGAAAGAGACGTCCAAATGGGGCAAGGCATACGAGTACGCCGGACACGAGTCGTCGGTCAACTCGATCGCGTGGGCGCCTCCGGAGTACGGCGCGCTCTTAGCGTGCGCCAGCTCGGACGGCTCCGTGTCTATTCTGTCGCCGTCAGCCGGAGGCGGTTGGGAAGCCTGCAAGATACCTGGAGCTCACGCCGTCGGATGCAATGCCGTAGGATGGGCGCCAGCCCTCGCCGTACAGGACAAGCCTGCGCCTAAACGACTCATCACTGGCGGATCTGACAATCTTGTCAAGGTTACTGTCAATTTTTTAATATAATGGTCTTTCAACTGTTTATATTATTTAGATTTATTTTCAACTCCAGTTAACATCATTCAAAAGCTGCATTAAAATTGATCGTCAAATATATATATACTAGATTTATTTCTATGGATAATTTTTTCATAAATATTGCAATTGTAAATTGAATCAATAAGGAATTAAAAATTAACTAATGAATAAAAATAATTATTTCACCGAAATTTGATACTCGTACTAATACTTTTCCCATATTTCGTGAATAAATTTGATTTCAAATCTTGAAATTTTTCTTGAACTTCAATGTACCGCTAATTGCATGTTGAGAATCGTCGAATAATGCACATAGTTTTTTATTTTTCTTTTTGATTTCAGATTTGGATCGAGGAAGGCGATCGTTGGGTAGAAGAAAATCGCTTAGAAATTCACACCGATTGGATTCGGGACGTGGCATGGGCGCCTTCAGTCGGCCTGCCGCGCTCTATCATAGCATCGTGTTCTCAAGATAAGCGAGTAGTAATATGGACGAGCGAGGATAACGTGTCGTGGACGTCAACGATCCTGCATACGTTCGACGACGTAGTCTGGAGCGTCAGCTGGTCTCTGACCGGCAACATCTTAGCCGTCTCCGGCGGCGACAACAAAGTCAGCCTGTGGAGGGAAAATAACGAAGGACAGTGGGTCTGCATTAGTGAAGTGGCTAGAGGCGTAGGTAATCTATCTAATGACGAAGGAGGCCTTAATTAATATTCTATCATAACTGTTAACTATAGAATAAGGACGAATTTTTATATGATGTATTCAAATATTGCTAATTAAAAATAAATAAAATCGTTCTTATATATATTCTTGTGCTATTATATATTATTATTATTAAATAAAATGGTTTTGTGTTTGTTTGTTTCGCATTTATGATTGAACTGAAAGTATATTGTTAAAAAAATGATATTGTATTTTAATTTACTTTATACAAAATTTAAATATATCACGAATGTATCATTATATAAAAAGACATTAAGTATTTTGCAAATTGAATAAAACTGTTTCGTTCAATAGTAGCATTTGAAAATATTCCGATATCATCTTGAATGTTTTGAGGCTTGTTAAGATTTCCTTCTTCGAGATCATCAACTTGAATTCGCCGGCGCAAACACAAACTTGGCCCAAATTTTCACGCTTCACCTAAAATATAATTATTTTGAACAGATATGCATATTTAATATATGATGGACGTTGAATAAAAGATAATACTTGATGGCATCGGGTGCATATCAGATCTTGTAATACATATGACATTGCCTTTTTATTTAAAGCTTCAACTAGACGATGTTCTAGTTCAGCGTTGTCGTACGGCGTTCCACAAATTGGACATAAACACACAGGGCTAAAAAATACAGCAACATTTTAATAAGTCAATATTTTTATTTCTTTGCTTTCATAATATACTTACCAATCGTTCATAATCTCTCTATGGTTATCCTTACACATGTCAATATCGCGACAATGATTACAAACTTTGCATATGACTTCGCAAAGTGTGAAAGTAGCGCAAGGATCCTTCCATACAGCAGCATCACTAAATTCGCCGATATTAATCAACTTCAACAAATTCTTCCGCAATAGATCGACCTAATATTTAAAAATGACTTTAAAAAGCTCATTATTATACTCAATAATACAAATATAAAATAATACCTCTTCTTCTATAGTGGGCACCAAATGGAATATTTTACAAATGGCATTGATGAATTCGAGTGCGGGATTACGATCCTTGTGTTCCTCCAAAAATATACTCATCACCGATCCGTCATCTTTATAACCCATCGATGGATATTTCTTATGTATCTTTTCCGTTATTCTGATTAAATAATATAATTCATATAAAAATTTATATAAATTAATGCTGACTCGAATATATATAAATTAATACTAACTCAAATAATTTTTGAGATATTTCTCCTCGAAGCAATGACCAGATCTCGTCTGATTGAGTATAGCAAGTGCTGATGAATCCAGCCACGGCACCAGTGAATTGGTCTCTAACAGGCGTCGGTAAATATTCCATCAAATTCCAATTCATCTCAATCGAGTCCTTTAATAACAATATATATATATACATTTAAATATATATAATAAAATAATTTAAGAACATACTTCTTCATCATCTTGAGTTGCTTGAGAAGAATTTTCAATTGGCTGTGAGTCACCTACTTCCGTTAGACCGTTTGGTAGTTTACCCTAAAACAGTGAATGTATCAATAAAATGATCAATTCATAGGATGGGTTAGTTGGTTAATAAGACATACCTTAACGCCGGCGTGATTCGCCGAATCTAACCAAAGTAAATAAGACCAACATTGCTTGTATGATATTTCTATACCATGAAACAGTTCTTTATTCCTAATGCTTTGTACTACAAATTCCACGTATCCTAAAAATGATTTATGAATTTATATTTTTATGAAAATAACTTATTTGTGGTGTAGTAACTAAATGCAATTATAGAACGATATATAGTTTAAAAATTCAGTGAAAACGTTTGTGACTTATAAGTAAATTGTTGTTTTTCACTTAAAAAATATGTATTGTATTGTAAATGTGGCATATTTTTTTAAAAGATTTTGTAGACAAAAGTTGTAAGAAATGTCACAGTATATCAAAAAAATATTAAATAAACAAGAAACCAAAAATATAGTACTTAATTATAATTTCAATCAAAATACTCATAGATATAACATAACTATGAACTAAAATTAATTTTGTATGGTTTATTTTAAGGACGGTTATAATACCTATTGCATCCATTATGGTTTTCTTTTTAGTTGAAAGAATGATTTTATTAAAGTTTGCAAAGACGATCTGTGAACCGAGTCTTTTAAACTCAGCTATAAGTTGCAAGAACAGTTTTTTCATTAAATTATGCAAAGTCCTCTTTAACGCTGGATCATACAGAAGACATATAGGAGTTCTTAACCACCTGAATAAATAAAATCATATCATTCATTATCAAAGTCAATAATATAGTTTCTTAACAAACCTATAAAAATGTGACAGTTGAAAATCAGCGAATACATTCTTATATGTAGCGACGTCTCTCAACCAAGATCCTACCATTGTTCGTAAGATCTTCAAAGCGGCACTACATTGGGCCGATTCATCATAACTTAATGAATTATTTACACCTAAAATATCAACAACAAAAAAATAACACAAAGATGTATTGTATATTGATATTATTTGAAAATAAAATACCTAACGTGTCCGGAATCAAAACTTGAGCCTGCGCTCCGAACGATGTGGACATACTGGTGCCTTCAGTTTGCAATATTTGAGAAGCTTGCATTAAAGCGCACACAGCCAAAGCGTCAGTTTCGAGTTCGACGCAAACGTTCGGATACGCTCCGCTGGAACTGTGCGTCGAACCGCCCAGTTCTTCAGCTTCACTCACCAATCTATTGTCGTCCGTTTCTCTACCGCCCAAATCCGGTCTATCCATGTTCGAGCACCACAACACGAAATTGTGCTTTATCAAATGGCGCGAAAAAAATAAATCCGAACCAAACAAGGTTGGATCTGCGGGCATGTTACCGAGCGGCATGTGGAAGTATCTGTACATAATTATTGTTAGTATATATTAAATGCCATTTAAATATTTTACATAAAATACCTGCATTGCTCGATCACAAGCTCAATTATGGAATCTAAATTTAGATAGTGGCGAATTATGGATCTTGCTCCCAGCCTTTGCCAATCTAACGATCCGTATAAAGTATCCACGTCTCTGATGTGAACCGGAACTAAAGGGAACTCTCCTAAACCTGTTTGTGTATAATGTAATATATAATATAATACGATTGATAAATGTATAAATTGATAAGAGATGCAAAATCTACAAATTAAGCATAAAAACAAATTTTGAATCTCTCATATCTATAAAATACAAACCAGGCATGTGCGTCAATAGTGTTGGAATGGTATACGTAGATTGAATAGCACAGAATGTTGGACCTTTATGATCTTCCCTATAATCTTGCAAAGCTCTTTGTATGAGTCTGTATATGAGTTTTACGTTGGTCTCGCACACAACTTCAAAAGTCATCTCGGATCCAGGAAGTTGAGACTCGCTTGTGCCACTAGTTATTCTGAAAAACATATATAATGCAATTGTTAAAATATATACCTTACAGCGACATTTATAGGACATACTTAGCCATTCTTTCGGTTGTGTATAGATTGTTCATATTTGGCATTTGATTCGTCTTCACCGTATCTAAGACGAATACGTAACCTCGCTTTGTGGGTCCTAATAAGAGAGCCCACATAGCTCTAGATGAACCCGTTCCCGCGTGTTGATAGAGATAAATATGTTTAACGGCAGGCAATTCGTTCTATAAAAAAATATATTATAAGAAATATTATGAAACAATAAATCATTTTATAAGTTTTTAACTTACAGTTTTTTGTAAATATGATTGATATGCTATACTCTTAAATTGTAACTGATCCAAAACAAAGCTATCGATGTTTGTACCCTGTAGTGCTAAGCTGTAATAATATAAATAATTAAATACGACATTACAAATATATCTTGCTACCATACTTTATGGCATATCAATAATTTTGCAAACAGTTTATTATGTTTAAACAAAGAATAAAATGATAAAAAACATACATTATTGACTAAAAATTAATCTTTTGATTGTTTCACACTTTAGTGGACAGAAAAGATTGGTTAGTAAATTTCTATCAGGAGCGTTCATTATAAGTTAGATCAGGGCTCGGTAACCTATGACCCGCGGGTCACCAAGTGACCCGTTTGATGATTTGAAGTGACCCATTTCAGTTCTGCAAATATTATTTTTGAATGTGTTACGATGTCAAGACTAGACCACATACATATATGGTTGTTAGGACCAAAAATATTCACTGACCCGAATAGTCTTTTTAATAGTCGCATTCTAATTATTTTGACCCGCAGCCAAAAAAGGTTGCCGAGACCTGAGTTAGATTGTTATGATGTGTTGTATGCCGGTAGAGGAAGAAAAACAACCAACGGAAACTTTTCTTTGACATATCAGTGGGAAAGTCAGTGGCGTAGCTAGGGTATATGCTGCCCAGGGCGATCCTTAAAATTGCCGCCCCCTCCCTCCCATACATTTTTTGCAAGGTCATAAAATCAACATTTCTTAAAATAATAAATTGGTTATTATTAAGCTCTTGTTATTCGTGGATTTATATATGTTTTAGTGCATTCAGGGTTAAGATCCCATCGCGAATGTGCCGCCCCCCTCCCCGTAGCTACGCCACTGGGAAAAGTCGTAAGGTTTGTAATCATTGGGAAAGAGTTAAAAAATAACCAAAAAGGCTTTCAACACGATCTAGCTATGTATATAAAATATTAACCCACTTTCTAGCAGCTTGTCTTTCAACTGTGCATATACATCCCAATTGAACGAGCGCTCTGAATTCTAAGCTCATTTGAGTTTCATATATGCCTTCAATTTCAGGAGCTGAAAGCTCAGCCATCAAATCTCTAAAATGAAATAAATAAAATGAATACATCGTCCATATACATTATCACAATTATTAAACAAAATAATACTCTTGATGTTTCCTATAAAGTTCTTCGGGTATTTTATATTGATACAGATGCAAAACAGGCCGACCTCTCGGTAAAATTCGATTGCATTTCTTCCAAAGTGGACCCTGATCTTGAGCCCGACTAATTCGTTGATTGACATAAAATACACGAGGAATAGTCAATCGTATTTGATGCAATTCAGAACCTACCAACGCCCACAGCTTGAAGAGACCGGGTTCGGAGGTTTCTAATATCTATAATTCAATAAATTAATTAATATGTGGTTTTATAATATATTTAAATCGAGTAAATTACTTGTATAATTTGCCACGGAGTATCAAGGAGTGTGCGTTGAGCTCTTTTCAAAAAACCACCTAGTGTAGCGGCCGGTTGATGACTGCGAACCGGAGGATTAAAGTTATTATCTTCTTGATCGTTCTTAGAATGGTTTCTTTTGCCTGAAAATGTTTAGAGATGGTATCATTTGAGGCTTGTAAAGTTTAGATTAATAAATATATGCTAACCTTTCTTCCTATTTGAGCCTACTCCTCGTTTAGCTGCTTGCCATTCCCATTTCTTCTTTTGAAATACTAACCAAGCAATCCTTTCCACCTATTTTACAAACAAATATATATAGGCCCCCATACATTCTTTAAAATATGCATAATCTGACTGAAATATATTTAATTGGTATTCTGCTGTTGCATTGCGAGTTTCTTAGAAACTAAAAGTGAAATATCTACAAGCGGAGGGCAAGCAATGACAGAAGGGCTTTCAAAAAAATAAAAAGAGAAGGCAGAAATAAGTTCCGCAGCACTGAGACAGGACATTTGAGAATTGATTCGACGAATCCATCTTTGAGGTAAGTTTAAACTAAACCTCCATGTTGGAATGTATTCCTATGGGAAAGAATCTCCTAATACACTTCATGCAACTATTTGATTCCTACTAGATAATATAATACATCGAATGAAATCAGAAGTTTGCCACGAAAAGGTTGACAGCTTTGGGTTTTCCCGCACTTTGAAAAATGCAAAGACCTGATATTTTGTATACATTATATATACAATTTATAATATATTAATTATACCTTTGTTTTACCAAAAGGCGGTGGAGGTCCTAATGCTTCCCTCCACGTTGAATACTTCATTTCCTCTTCATTAACTGAAGGTTTCCGCTTCCTTTTCACAATGGCAATGGTTGGTTTAATAAAATTGGTAAACGTACTACTGGACGGTTTACCAATATCTTCAATATCATTCATCTACAGCAAATAATAACATACGTTATATTTAGTTTTATGTAACGAAGCATGAAAGCTAACTTACATCAGCATCCCCATTTTCTGTTGCGATTGGTTTTGGTTTACTACCGAATAATTCACTAATCTTTCTTTGCTTCAATACATCGTTCTTTTCCAGCATCTTTTTATGTAACCAATCAGGATGTTTTACTCTAGCCACCGGATTCGCTAACTAAAAATATTTATATATATAAATATGTACAAGATAAGATTATTATTTATCATCGGCAACTCACTCCTTGCATAGCAGCTGGAATTGTTATAATTTTCTGAATAGCGCCACTCAATCTTTCAATATAATAGTTCCAATCCAAAACGTCGCGTATATCGATATCGTCATTGATGGAATTATCTTTGAGCCATCTTCTCAAATGGTGCCGTTTAACACTAGGCTCCGATTGAAATATAGCTAACGGAATAGCCCTCTCAGTGACAGGAGCTCCATCAGGTTTACGAGATATAATAAATTTACACGCTAAACCAGCGTCCTTAACCATCTGATCTCCCAAGAACTCAGCCAGTCGCTTTGCGGTCGAAATGGAAGTAGATTTTTGAGCACCGTACTCTTCCAGTTTCTTCGACATGGATCTATTTTCAGAGATCAATTCGAAAAGTTCAGAATCAGGCATGTTGCATCCTTTGCTAAACAAAACATCGAGCCAATAATCTGCAACTTTGGCGACAGCTGCATAGCATGTCTCTAAAGTATCGCCTTTGAGAAAAGCGTCGAAAACTGACGATTGGAATATTTTGATTATTTGGAGTTCGCCTCTACGCTTTACTTCAAAACCTTTTAATTCGGCTAATGTTCCATCAAAATTGAAGACTGCGTAACGTTTTTTGAGCCTTTTACCTTCTTCTTTCGAGGCTGGAAGTATCATTCCTAAATAAGGACCGTCGACTTCAAAGAAAATAGAATTTTCTGATCTTTGACTGTATATCATATTGACAGGATCATCCAATTCATGATATTGGTCATTAGTAAAATGATCCTGAAATATTAATCAATAACAATGAATAAATTTAATCACTGGAGAACATTCTACAATTTTATACAATAGTATTTACCTTGACCATAGCATTTAAAACTGCATTCGGATATGATATCTTTATTTTCTTTTTCTTCTCATGATCTGATGTGATTGTAAAATTTTCTGGGAATGAAGACGGAAGCACGCACCAAATACCATCTGTGTCAAGTTCCAAAGGACGTCCAACTTGTTCAATGATCTCTCTAGCTTTCATTATAATATGAGCACCCGTGTAGCATACGATTCCGGCCATTTCCATACTATGCCATCTTGCACTAATCATTATCGATATATTATTAAATGATCATATTTTAAATAGCAGTATTTGTATATATATAATTACCCTCTTCTCATTACATAGCCGTAAAACGAATTCAAAATACATTTATGAGCCATTTGAAGAGAGTCATATAAAACTTCGCAACTCTTGGCTAATTTTATTTCGCCAGCATCACCAGAAGAGATTGCTTCGGATACTTTTTGCTTAGCTTGCTTATTTAACGCTTTGTATTCATATCTTCGATCTCTGTAAAGTATAATAGTGAATACAATGTCTCATTTTATAACACTTTAAGTATATCATATTAAAAAACCTGAATGCTCTGACTGTGTCGACATAAAAAGAATTCTCTTTCTGGCAGATGGTTGTAGTTTTAACTTCTTCTTTAGTGATTTTAGTCTTTCTATAAGCAACTCTACAATAGTCAGACAAACGCTTCTTTTCGTAAGCCGCCTATAAAGAAAGCATCGTTGTTAAAGTATTATGACAAAATTATGGTACACAAGGTGTTAAATAAATAATTGTTTTGAAAAGTTCTTATGCTGTTAAATTGCTGTCAAAGTGCAACTCACAAAAATCATGGGTTTACTTTTAGACTTTTCGAATATTTCCAACATATAAAATAATTTATAAACCATCTTATAATTATATAAATATAAATTATAAAAAACCTGATCTTCTTTGGGTAAAGCATGGAACGGTCTCGGTAGTCCTCCCGGATATAACGATGGAAATTTTTCCGTCTCTAATTGTTGTTGAATTCTTTGATATTCATTACGGCTCGCTGGTACTGTTTTGATATTTTAAATAATTATTATTGTATATATTACAGATTTAAATTAAGTTTTAAATTGTGCTCTTACAAAAATCGCCTCTCCAAACCCATTCCATATCTCGTTGACAAGTCGCACCGGGACGATTATGGTCACAAACGGCACATATGCTCGAATTGACCATAGCCGATGGTTGTAATCTACAAATAAGAGCATATATTACAACATATACTAATTTTATATCATTAAAATCGTATACCTGTTAGTTAAAATAATATTAGGGTACATAGCCCCGACGTCTAAGTGATATATGACCGGATTCTCCAATCTGTTTGGATGATCTCTCAGAGACTCCAATTGTTTTCTTATTTCTGAACACACACTGTCGAAGTTGGTGACCAAATTTAAAGGCACATTTTCTTCCACTTCGACTGCATGTTTTATGACATTGGGAATCGAATCGATTAACTTGTTAAAAGCTTCGGGCACAAGGCGGAATCGGCACGGAATGTCTGCACGAAACACTCCAGATTCTAAAGCTTCCACATGTCCACCGACATATGTCTCTTGTTCTAATAAATGACCATCTGGAGTGAGTTTATTCAATTCTTCGATTTGCTTATTAGGAAAGACGATATTTGCGTGAAACGCTTCTACCATTAAAAGAGATTCGCAAAGAGTACCAGAACCTTTTCTTAATACCTGGAATTATTATATTATTTATAAACATGTAAAACATTCGGAATAAAAATAATTTTTAGTACCTCGTCTGGTTCTTGTGGAATAATTGTACATAACGCAAATATGAACGGATGGACGTATTTCATGTATAGATAATAAGTAGCTACAGCGTCAGATACGGAATAGTTAGATAGAACTTGAGGTTGTTCGGCTGCCATCTTACACATTTCTTCAGGATCTAATTCTACTGGATCGTATCTAAGCTTAGCCTTTGCTACAGCTTTGAGGCCCTGAGATCCGACGGGTAAATATGAATCACGTTTTACCCAACTAGCAATATAAATTGTTTATAATTAATGTCATAAGAATTGTTAGAAATATTTATTGTTAATATTTATACCATAAGCAATCCATATGCATCGCTGGTCTACTCAAATATGTACCATCTCGATTATTTAATTTAGAAAAGCCTATTTCTCTCCCCATATCCAAACCGTGTATTTCAGCACGGGTTTCGATAAAGGGCCAATCAAAAAAATCACCATTGTATGTAACAAATATGTGTGGCTTAACATCTAATATGTGATCAAAGAATTTTTGCAGTAACGCCTTTTCGTTATCCTCGTTGAATATGATGAATTGTCTGAAATAAAATAGCAAATCAAATTTTGTTACGAGCTACAAATAAACGTAGAATTCACGCAATTGCTTAGAACAAGACTGATTAAGAACAAATCAAACAAATTTTTAAAATAAATAAGTCAGTATTAATTTTAGATAAAAATAAAATTAACACAGAGAAGAAATTTAGAGCGAGAACTTAAACAATCACAATGTTTTTGTGCAATAGAGTTCAAATTTGTTGCAATACCATTAATTCAATAAAATCACATCGTAAGATTTTTGCCACAAAACAAGCTAGCTCAATTATTATGTAACTAGTTATGTAATAATTTTCGATAATATTGATTCTGATACAAATATTTTAACAAAAGGTATCTCTATATAATTAAAGCATTAAAGGATATTGTGTAACAGGATCTTAAATACCCTTCGAATTCTGGTTTCGGCGTGTATTCAAAGTCTTCTACATTCGTAGAAATAATCTCTCTGTTTGTAATCAGATATCCTTGTGCGTCGATCATGTAAGATATCATCATGATTTGATCGGTTTGAGCATCAGGAAACTTCAGAGGAAGCTTAGTAGTTTCAATATCGAAAGCTAAAACGATTGGATCTGGTCTCTCTAGAAGGTCAGGTCTTTTAGTTATTATCGGAGGCTCGGTGCTAGATCCGCGACATTTAACATTATACCACAATCCGCAAAATATCTTCAAATCGATAGAAACCCTCACGTGATATGGTACATCATGTTCCCTAAAAATAAAATAAAAATTAATATAAATATAATATAATAAAATAAAAGCATTATGATCAATTAAATTTATATAACGTATGAGGGTTAATCAAATAAAAGCATTAATAGTGTGATAAAAATCCAAACTTTCATCAATCTATTCACAGACAAATGAAAGTTTAGTTTGGTGATGCATGTCTGTCAACCTAACAAGTGTACAAGTGAATTTGTAAGTTCCAAATTGAGTTCTGTAGCAGACTTCTCGATTTAATAATCACACGGAATAGTCCATTTTTGTTTATTATAAATTAGAAAAAACATTATTTTACAAGAAGTAATTTATTTTTACATATTTGCTCCATCACAACTTTGGGTCATGGTGATTATTAATGCGTTATTGACTTCTTGGTTGATCGTTATGGGTAACAAGTCGATTATTCTATTTGTAAAATTAGTCTAATTTAATTTGATACGCCATTGCAGTTTATTGATAATTTTTTTATCGTTTTCCCAGTTAATACGATAGCCACAGGTAGAGTAACGGTCCCAGCACATTACTTTGAGATACTCCGGTTGATATCTTTCTTAGCGATGTAAATGTGTTTTTTTACTGGATTCTGCGGTATTTCTCTATTATAAACAAACTAAATGGTATAGGGCAAGTTTTTTTTTAATTTTGAATTCAAGCTCTATGCGCTACACTTTCTCAAACGCTTTTCAACTTAAACGACGTCCAAAATATTGCTGAGCATATATTTTTTTCTTAAAATGTATAATCAATAACGCTTGTAATGCGAGTGTTTTTCCCGGAAGCTAAGCTTGTGAGATGAAATTAGCTGCTTGTTTTGAAGCACTAAAAAGCAGTTGCTCAAATATCTATAATTCAGGTGGGTAAGTTTCATGATACTTTAAAACTAAGTTTTTTTAAATTTGTTCAGTGATAAAATCATATTTTAGTTATGTTTTCATGAGCTGTATGTCTTAGAAGCCAGTAGTGATTATCAAATGTAAGGCTTTCATTTGACTCATCATATTCATAAAAAAAAGTACAATACCTTATATCGATTATGTTCTCCATATGGTCCGTCGTCTTTTTTGCATGTTCCAACACAGAGGCACTCGTCAACGCATTGGTTAACATTGCTGTATAAATAGTGTTGGTTTTCTCCCTTTCCTTATTTTTGTTAACGGCCGTTAATATATCACGACGGACTTTAGTCATATCGTTTGTAGAAACGAAAGACAATTTAATATAATCTTGTTTCAAATTAGATAAGTGATTAGGCTGAAGTGATGATTAAATATTAATTTTTAAGAACATAAATAATAATAATTTTAATAATATTAACTTACCAAATCGAGATCTTCCTTCTCGATCGCCTCAATCTTGTGTATCAAACCAGCGTATTTTTTACTTAAGAACAAGTTGACTTCTTGACTGCATTCTTTACGTGCAGCTATAAGGAAGTACGGTTGATAAGCGAGCGAAACTTTAAAACGCGAACCATCCATTTCAATGAAATAGTAATCCATCGCAGCGACCAGTTTTTTATCCTCATCCAAGATTTCAGTCTATAAAGTATACGTTATTATAGCACAATTGACTAATTGAAGTTTTATTGTATTTACTAACAGAATGCATATTGATGAGGAATCCTGTGCGCTCGATGTGGTCTCGAATTCTTTCAAAGCCATACTTTGAATCAACTCTATCGTTATCTAGGGCAGTTCTGAGACGAGTTTCTGACGTCTCTTCGCTGTACAATTATTATAGCATTATAAATTATATCGATTTATAGGTTAAGATACGAACAATATACAATTATTAAATACCGATATCCTGAAGTAGTCGCTTCGCCTGTTGAAGCATTGCCTTTATCAGATCGAAAACGACCTGTGTTTTGAAACACCATGATTGCTCAAACGTCATACGTTTGGCGGGTAAACAAATGTAGCCATTACTAAAAAATATATATTACTTTCTATCCTCGTCTTTCATTTATTAATAAACTAAAACGTAAATATCGATAATCTTGGGTGTAAATTAGGTAATAACATAATTTCCAACTTTACTGAAAAAACAAAAACCTGCGTAATTTTCTTTAATGCAATAACATATTTTTTATATTTTAGATTTATCTCATGTTAATTTTAAAAAGTTGTTTTTACATATTTTAGTGTGTTACTTTCAGTGACATTATACTTTTTAACACTTTTTTATGATTTTTGCAACCACTTCTTTACTGTGGTGTAAACTGAGTGTACATGTTGAGAGCGAATGAGAAGAAGTAGGCGAGTGGAACGCATGCAAACGCATGCCCTTAACTCTCACTCATCCGTACGCCAAAATATCTACAATATTCTTATGAGATATACGTACATACTAAAATAGATAATTACAATTTATAAGTAATTATAGTACCAAATAAAAAATATTCTGTCAACAAAATCAAGCATCAATTTACTAATATATTCAAATGCATGAGTTAAAAAGTTTTCAAGTTGTGTATTGAAATTATTGCTATGAATAAAAGTTTAGTATATTTAATTTCTGTATTTATACAAAATATATAATAGTCGTGTTTTCCCAATTTTTACTTGTACTACAATAAGTTTTGGTGATCAGACTTCCTCCTCAAAAATGTTGTCTTTCTTTGTCCTCCTTTTGTCTTGCTTTGCCCTCCTCGAACAAAAATTATTAGCTCCCGCAGCATCTTTAAATGAACAAAAATTTCCGAAATGACCGTTTTTTTAGCTTCCGTAGCAATTTGTTTTCCTTTATCCTTCTCGAACAAAAATTTTCGAGACGGTCTTTATACATTTCCTTGACGAACTTCTTATTTTAATTTTAGTTTCCTTTAGAAATTTATTCTCCTCGAAAAAAAATTTTTCAAGGCTTAAGGCGTGTATTTCATTTATTTACGATATTAATCTGGTAAAATACCTCCATTTGCTATTGATGAAAATTATGAAAAGTGCTGTCAAAGTTAATTCACAAACAACTGTTCGGACACTAGCAGTAGACTCAAAAGTTTCTCCTGCAGCCGTTCGATGATACCATAGAAAATGTAAAAATTGGACAAATAGATACTGCACGTCCGACCAATATGAAAAAACAGCAACGTCTCGAAGTCTGTTATTCATTGGTTTTAAAAAATTATTAAAACAATTTTGAAGATAATCATTACCTGCAATAAAAAATGGATTCTTTACGAAACCCTAAAAAAATTAGGAAAGTGGTTAGACAGCAAAGAGGCTTCAAAACATGCCCTGGAATCGAGTTTGCACACTAAAAAATTATGATGACAGTTTGGTGATATTCTTAATAAACTATTCATTGATCGTTTTTTAAAGCAGATGAAGCTATTATATAAGAAACTTATTGTAGGGAAATTAAAATGGATAATCTACCATTAAACATTCGATGTTATTGCTCGATATCAACCATTAAACATTCAATGATACTGCTCGATATCATATTTCACTAATTACTATTGCAAAACAAAACGAATTAGGATTGGAATTTCAAATACAAATTATCTCTTTTGTATTCATACAGACTTATTTTTTAACCATTAGGGATTTCAAAATTTCTAAAAATAAAAAAAATAAGTTAAAAATTTTAAAACGTATTTATGTAGCAAAATCTTGCTAGCCATTTTTGTAGACCTCAGGGCCAAAAGCAAAACTTATGTTCATAATCATTGGTCTATTAGCGTGACGTCGATAATTAAGAATTTACCGGTCGGCGGTCTAAGGGTTAATTAACAAATACAGAATTTTTTCACCAAGGAATTCGTTCATTATTAAATCGTAAAGAAAATTTATCAAATATTTGGATTAACAAAATTATTAAAAAAACAAAGCGTTTACATCACATTAAAAAAAATTGGCGACTTTATACGAAGCAATAAATAATTGTATTCAATGATTAATATTATATAAATATATATTTTGTCATTCTTTTATAAGCTAAAAATATTATAATAAAAACATTTAAAAAATATAATATGGGGCGAGATTAGCGCTTAGCTCCTGTCACCGTATTGCCAGCAGCGACGCACGCATACGGCGATTTAAAAATTGCCAGTGCGGAAAATTGTTCTCGTATAAATAAGGTTAAATTTGTGTTCGCAGCGCAGTCGGGCGCCATGTATCACGGAGTGTTGGAAGGAGGCCAAGTGACAGTGGTGCTGGGAGCGCAATGGGGCGACGAAGGCAAAGGCAAAGTCGTCGATTTTCTCGCCCAAGAGGCCGATTTGGTCTGCCGCTGCCAGGTGAGCCCTAAACCACGTGCCAATTACATAAAGCGATATATCGGTATAGTGTTGTCACAATTTCGTCGCGTGACATTCGCGCGGATTCCTGTTTCTTTTTGTAGATTTTTTACTTCGCATTCAAATCGGCCGCTATCACGCGACTCAAATTTGGCCATAGATCTACGCCCGTCGACCGGCCATGACCGTACCCATTATATTTACCGTTAACCGAAACGTATTTTAAATTTTAATTTAGATAGCTAAATTCCGTAAAATTATTTTATTATTAACAATGAACAACTTTATTGTTAACTATCGGCCGACGCGGTGTATTGTTACATTTCGCAACGGTCTTTTTCGAACATGTAACATTATAATTTTAATTTCAAATTCATTTAAACATTGTTCTGTTCTAAGCAATTTATTAAATCTTATTAGATTCTTATTACTTGTTTTATGGTACATATTTTATTTTAAGAAAATGCCGTGATAGTTTCTTAAAATTTATTACAGTAGCAGGCAAACGACGAGCAACATAACATTTTTTTAGTTGGCCAAGACTGAAAAATACAGCGTTAAATATCAGTTAAAATTCAAAAGAAACATTCGTTTGCACCAGCAAAAATGTTTTACAATTTCAATATAATTATGATAAAGTAATTGTCACTGATTTACAGACTATGTTCTCAGTCTGGCGTCTTCCCGTTTCTTTAAAAACTCCATTTGCAACAAACTGTTTTAATTTATAAACTGTATTCATCAGAGAGATTAGGAAAATCAAGGAAAACGGACTATGATGCTCGATCGTAAAACGTTTATTTTAATAATATAAATAATTTTACAATCATATAAATGGTGATTCAACTTCAGAAAGAAATATATAAATTTAATGAATCTTTTTTTATATTAATTTAATAGTAATTTCAATTATTGTGAAAAATAATATATGTTATATAACCACCTCTGGACCTTTTGCAGCAGTCGATCCTTTCGATGACTTTTTCGTACATTTCGGGCGGTATCTCTACTATAACTTGGCAGATGTTGGTTTTTAAGTGCTCCAACGTTTCATGTTTATCGACGTAGACACGGCTCTTAGTGTAACCCTATCAAAAATCATAATGCTCACCAAACGGTATCTTTTTAAGACCGTTTGCAGACAGAGTGGTGGAAATGTGCCTCATCAGAGAAGATTTTGTTTGAAAAATCAGCACCGACTTCCTGCTGCTCTCACCCAATCTGCGTATATTATTCGCTGTCCATGGTCTCTGTGCTTCAATTCTTATGTTATCTGAATTTTATACGGGTGTTGGTGCAAGTCCAGATGCAAATGCGCCAAAGGGAGCCATAAAAAAAGCCAAAAAGCAACGAGTACCTACGAAATTCGGGGTCTTCGGCCACACTCGTTTACAGCAGCAATATTCTCGGCTGAACGGGCGTCACGATAATAAATAGGAATTTTTTTCACTACGTTGCGAATTGTTTTTTTACATTTCGTAAAAGTGTTGTTGCAAATTAACACGTGACACTGAACACGCGTGATTATTGACAGCTGTCTGATTTATAGTTCTGCCAACGTAGAAGACTCGAATTGGATCATCCTGTTTACAGCCATTTTCATTTTTACGATTTGTTATTGCTACAATTTAATAAAAAAAAATGAAGGAAAGAAACTAAAAGTTTTACAATTTAGGTGAAAGAAAAAAATTATATATAAATACATACAAGGTTGTTTTTATCTTGCACAAGATTAGTGGGTTAGTGTGGTTACAAATTTGAAATTAACACTGTTCTTAATTGTTGCTATTGGAATGCTATTATGAAGTTTTTAAAGATTATTATAAAAAAGGTGTATTATGGATAACATCGACCTCACCCATTAGTGTAAAGAACACAGGAAGTTGGTCCCAAGACAGAGCCTGGATGCATTGTATATGAAGATCAGAGCATAACCCTTAACTAACGCAATATCTAAAATTGACGGTGTCGTGCTGTTGGTAGGGTAATACGTGAAAATTTTAAATCGTACCCGTGTCGTGTAAGTACATAGTTAAAAATTAATAAAATCAATTAATTAAATTAATATTATACCATAAAAAATTAATTTAATTTTTTTCTTATGCAATTAATACAAATAGTGATAGTTAATAACGTGAATTTTTTTTTAAATTATATGCTTCCTTTTTTTTATCGAATCTAATAACTTTTAAGATTTATAAATACAAAATGTGTTTTTTTTGTCACTATTTTTAGTCATAATATAAATTAGAGATCGAATTAATTTCTATTTGGTACTTGGCCAATTTTTTTATACGAACTCTATCTATTCTGATGTAACATTCGCGTTTAGTTTGACTGTTGTTTTGTTTTTTCGTTCATTTAACGTCGACACTGAATTTTTTTTATCAAAGAGAAAAAATCATTCAAAAAGTATTTACCAAACCACCCACTTACTTATGTGAAAGAGTTGTGGGGTTCTTGTCATTTTATTATTATTATTATTATATATTATTAAGGAATAAAATTACAAAAACTTTCTAAAAATAAAATTTAATTAACTAAAATTATATTTTTGAAAATGCAATTTCTATAACTATTTTTTGGTTTGTATTTCTTAGTTAAATACTTTTGTTTGAATTTCGTTAGTGGTTTTAATAAATGACCAGTTGGTAAACGTCCAGCACTTATATTAAAAGACAGTAAAATATATAATCTTTATTTGATCATACGTTTTTAAATTAAATAGTTAAATGACTACTTAAAATTAGGGTACAAATATTTTGTACAAAAATTGCATATAATCTTTCGAATAATGTAAGTATTTATTATATGTATGTGATGTAAAATAAATTAATTTGCTATTGTCGCCATTGTAGGTCAACAATTGTAATTGAAACTCTTTGTCTAAAAGTTACTGATAAATTATAATTATTAACTAAACCGTATATTAATAACAACTAACCATTTATTACTTGAAATTTCTATTATTATTTATGTTGCTGCCTATTTGTTTTCTTATTTTTATCGATTCGATTTCGATTACACTTTTTTTTATTTAGTTCTTTTTACATATTATATTGAATAATGGATATTTACATTTGCAGAAAATTGTTTTATAAGATTTACTATAGCAATAAATATTTTTTAATGAAAAATATTTTATGTGTTTGTTTTTATCATTTACACCTTTTAAATTTTAATCACAGTTAAGGTCACAGTGGATTATTATCTAAGTTCCAAGCTTTTTCTTCATAGTTGACGATAAACGATTTTTTAGTTTCGCTATTCTTTATCTATAATTTGTTTGTGTGCGATATTATGTTGCTCCTATTTACTTTACGATAAAATTGATTTTTTTACCTTATTTTCCACAATAAATCATTCAATGCAAAGTTCGATAGCTTCAAGCTCTTTCAACGATATTTTCTTTATGATGTAATACTTGATAAACATTTTTTTAATATGATGATATAACAACAAAAATGTAAAACCTGTTGTTTAACACACATAACCATACTTTGAACTCGTAATCATTGTAGATTGCCATTACATTTCCGATGAGTCACTTGAACCTCAATATGTAGTATTTATAAATGCTACAATTTATTTTATTTCACGGAATGTCCGTAATTTTTATTTTCCTTAAATAATACAAAAATAACAATCTAGATTATGTAATCGGTTATATGTTTTAGTAAACTTTTATTCCCTTTTACTCATTACTCAGATTACAATAAAAATATATTATTATTCAAAAAATGCGAGAAAGTATTAAATAAATATATTAACATTTTTTTCAAATAAAAAATAGTTGTAGAGGAAAACTTTTAGCTGCTGTGAATATATTCCGTTTTTTAACTACTCATTATTTTAATAGTTTTCCAACTCTTAGTATTTGTTTATTTTAGTAATGGAATATTTTTTTAAATTGATTGAACTCTAAAAAACATAGTTCAACAACGCAGGTAGTCGATTGTATCTCCAATATACCGCTGCAGTATCTATAACTATTTTTTGTTTTGCGAAATGTATCTTTCTATGTTTAAGTTATTTATGACAACCATGTCCAATTTAAAAGCGGATGAAAACAGTCACATACAAAACACTTTTGTAATTTACGAAAAGTCAAAAATGGCTCAAACTTCTGACTTACATTCTTGATACTTTTTATTGCTATAATAGAAATATGTATTTATGAACGTGTATTTATTACTGAATAACTTGGAAAATCTATCATATAGTGGAACACGTTTTTTAATTTATTTTTAAAAAAATATTTTTTTAAATATGTACAGGTTAGCTAAAAAAAGTCCCTTTACTAATTAAAAATTAAAAATATTTCGTGTTTTTATTTATTTGTTTTATTTATTATTTACATGCTATTATACATAGCTAAGCATATTTTTGTGTATGTACATGAAATATCATATATTATAAATGAACCCTATTTTTATTTTGCCAAATGCGATACCCAAAATTTTAATATTAAAAATACATGGCTCTATCGCTTGGATTTCTCTACCAATATTGAAATTCAACTCAATCCTCGTTTTTATAAATATCACTACAAAACATATCTGAAGTATTTCGTAGTAGATCACTGGAGTATCATTGCTCCTGGAAACGAAGAACCAAGATCAGGATCGCTGATTTTGAAGGAGTATTTTGACTAAAATTACTGTTTGTTTTCTGGATGAAAACAATGTTCAAAGTAAAATTTAATAAGTTTTACGCTTCTTTGCGTCGTAAATTTCTCAAGCTTCTATTTTTAGAATCCAAAAAGTAAAATAAAATATTATTTAATTCCGAAAAGGTAAAAAAGTCAAAGACACGCCGAAAGCTTTCTTGATACTTGTACTTTATAATGACTAAAGCTAATATTTTAATCCAACTAATGGTGGATTCGTTTTTATTTCATTGTCGAACTATGCGATTATGGGCATAAAGCATGCTATGAAATATTTTCTTGGTATAAAATTGTCTTTGTGTAAACTGTGACATTTCAATTAATTTTGATTTAAGTGTCATCGATCGTTATCATGGCTTATGAGCGTGAATCTATTTTTAAATAAAACATAAAAAGCAGTAGCGAATTAGGAGCCGTTCCAATATATTTTTTTTATTAAACTCACAACATTGATATTGCTACGAAAACGATTTTTCAAGACCTATGGTTCTAAAATTGGGTCGCCAAGGTATTTTCGGAGAATCGCGAAACGCTTTCATAATCAGTTTTTATCGTATGCTATTTCAGCGGTATGTACAGGCTTAGAATTACATGGATTATCGTATGAAATTCAGCGACCTCTGCAAGGTCACTGATGTCTTTACTGAAGTCAGGAAAATAGATCGATCTTAGTTTCAGCCGCATTGACATGATGCCAGATCACTTTGCGCAACGTTATGGGACCTTCTGCATGTAATTTTCATTGTGGCCTTGCCTCGTCACACTTTTTCAATAATGTCATAACTGACTGCTGAAAAATGCTAGCGCGACCCACTTTCGATTAATTGCACCTTCAACGTAAATATATAAATGTCTCCAAACTACAATACAAATTTCCATGCGCCAAAGTGGAAAAACGAGACATGCGATCAAAAACGCTCATCACGATACGAAATTTTATCTCAAAACATGAACCTTTTATGAACCTTCACATTACCGTGCCGTGACTGTTACTAGGTGGTACCTGTGATTTCATGCTAATTTCTAAGGATACATTGTCATGTATTGATTTATATATTAAAATGTTTATACAGTTTTTTTGGGTCGACAATAGTGCAGTGCATTATGTCTAACTTGTGCAGTGATAAACAAGCTTTAGCATATTTTCAAGCAGTTTATTTAAAATTTGCCTCAATATAAATTACTAGTACTATTCATATATAACAGTTACTATTCGAACTATTATGTAGTTATTATATAAAAACAATATTCATATTCGATTTTTATTTACATATACACAATGCCTAACATTGCATATTATTGTTCTCTATTAAAATACCAACGTTCAGTCTAAATAAAACTAACCATTTAATTTAAAAACATAACTTTTATGAAACAGACCTCTTAATAATTTCTGAAAAAAAAAGTCACAATGAATAATTATTAATACATTTACATGCATCTTATTTTAATTACCTAATATTATTAAATTATAAGTTTATTTTGTGAACTAAGCGTCGAATAGCTCTAAATAAACGATAACATAGCATCTATGAGACACCTCGCTCATAATTTCTTGTAATTTTAAGCTTGGTGATCTTAAATATACAAAAATACAGATATGTGCACAATGTTTATGAATGTATAATATGTGTGTATTAATTTTTTATAGGGTGGTAATAATGCCGGACATACCGTTGTGGTCAATGGTACAGAGTACGATTTCCATCTGTTGCCCAGTGGCATAATCAATCCGAAATGTTTGTCGGTCATAGGTTTGTAGATCTATTCATTTATGATTTAATTAATTCATACACAATACTATTAATTTATCTTTTTTATAGGAAACGGTGTTGTTATCCACCTTCCTGGATTGTTCCAGGAATTGGAGAAAAACAAAGCCAAAGGCTTGGAGGATTGGGAGAGTCGATTAATTTTCTCAGACAAGGCTCATTTGGTCTTCGATTTCCACCAACAGGTAATACAATAAAATGTGTTTATGAAAGATCGAATTATTTTCATTTAACAAATTGTTTTTATTTTCGCATCGTCAAGTTTCATTCACATTAAGAAAAACAAGGTTCAAATTTAAATCAGGAAAGAATCAAAGTTGAAATGTATTTTTCCCCCGTCAATTCATAATAATTGTTACTTTTAACACAGTAATCTTGAATGGAATCCATACAATACTTTGTTTACATTACAAAGTATAGTGTTGATAGATGAAAATTAGCTCATACATTTTTTAAATGAGCTACGACGATTAAAATTTTTTTTTTTTTATTTTGTCGTCATAATTAATTTCAATTTTAAATGATAATATTAGCGTGTTCATAAAAAATATTTTTTCCCAAATTTCTGATTAGTCAATAAAATATGTATAAATCACGAGTTCCAAGTCATGATTAGTAGAAAGGTTTTGACTTGAATTTGCCTTTCTTTGTAGAGCATTAACCATAATTATGAGCTTTTTTTATATATGCTATAATATATATTTTTATTTAGTAATTATTTTAACTTGATTGAGCTTAAGTAATCGCCCGTGTCTCTTTAAAAGTACGACTTTTTGCTACATAGGCTGTAACCCCAATCTGTCCAGATACATACGAGAGTTATGCTGATGATTTTTTACTTTTTCTCTCGCCATCCTTTTACAAAGATGAAGCATCTCTTGTGATGCTTCTCAGTGTTTTTGATTGGATTCTTCGGATTATTTCGATGTTGGGATTCTTGGCTCTACCCCAGATTTCAATTCACTATATATCATGTATACATTAGCTTCAAAATAGTCTTGAACAGTAATGGTTTGTTTTCTAATTCTAATGAGAATTGATATCCTGTATCGATTAAACAGTACGTTTTATTCTCAGTTTTCTTTTTGTCAAGTTATGTGTCCTTTAAGTAAGTTCCCTGTTTAGGTATTTGATGCTTTTTATGGAAGTTTTTCATTATTTAAATTAGGAGTAATAGCAAACTGATTGGCTTATGTGAATTTATATTTTATATAGTGAGGTATGATAATTATTAATGCCATCTTTAACTAAGATGTAAAATATCACAGTCTAAGTACATTGCTGAAATATAATGTAATAAACCTTATAGTTTTAGGTTCTTTCAGAATTCTTCAAATATGTTCGTTTTTAACACCCTAAATTCATGGTTACAGCGAATATCATTTCTCAGCATATTTAATAATAATAAAACTGTTTTTAAGATTTAAATTAAAAATATAAAAGTGACTTATAAATTATAATGTGACTTAAAAATAAATTGTATGCTACGTGTTGTAATAATAAACATTATAACTGATTGAACATTTAACATCTTATTGCAATAAATTATGATTGATTGATTTATTTATGATGAATGTCTATAAATTACATTATAATTTAATTATATATCTTGTGCTTCTCAAATATTCACTGATTTTATTAATACAATTTGTATCTAGGTTGATGCCATGCAGGAGAAAGAAAAGGGTAAATTCTCAATAGGCACCACCAAGAAGGGTATCGGTCCGACATACGCTTCCAAGTCGAATCGCATCGGCCTGCGAATGACTGATCTGATCGGAGATTTTGGAACGTTCACAGAAAAGTGAGTATGCACAGTCAGACGAAATTGAAAAATACGTTAATTAAATAGTTTTATAAGCAAAATTGATTAAAAAAATCTTTTCACATAGATTCCAATGCCTTGTTAAAGACTATCAGCGGATGTTCCCAGGTCTCGAAGTAAATGTAGACGAAGAAATTGAGCGTTACGGCCGTTATGCAGATATACTCCGTCCGATGGTGCGAGAGACAGTGTGTCTGATGAACAAGAAAATTAAAGAGGGGAAAAAGATACTGGTGGAGGGTGCTAACGCTGCCATGATTGACATCGACTTCGGTAAATGATTATTTTATATTTTTAAAGTGTAGATTTTGACGAAACTTGCTGATGTGTATATTGTTTTAGGAGTGTATCCGTTTGTCACATCGTCCAATTGCAGTATAGGAGGCGTGTGCACTGGTCTTGGTATTCCCCCAAAGGTGATCAAGAACATTATCGGTGTATTTAAAGCGTACACCACGCGTGTGGGAGACGGACCATTGCCGTGTGAACTTCCTTTGCCTGAGGTTAGTATCATATCATTTGTTGGTATATATGTAATAACATATGGATCTGTATATTAATATGTTTTTTGTGGCGATAGGAAAATGGAGCATTGTTGCAATCGAGAGGACGTGAAGTGGGTGTAACAACAAGAAGGATACGAAGATGCGGTTGGCTCGATTTGGAAGTCGTTCGATACTCGACGATGTTCAATGGTTATACGATGTATGTCTAATTTGTTCGTAAATTATTTTTGTTAATCAAATAGTTTAATAATCGTATCATTTTTTTAAGGCTCTGTATGACCAAACTGGATATATTGGATGTATTCAAAGAGATCAAGGTCGGAGTTGGATATAAATTAAACGGAAAAAGAATTCCGTTCTATCCATCCAGTACAGTGGAGTTGGAGCAAGTGGAGGTAATATTTTTATTGTGTATTCACATATTATGGATTTTTTTTAAATACTTTAATCATTTTTTCTTTTAGGTTATCTATGAAACATTACCAGGATGGTGTTGCAGTACTGAGGGAGTCAGAGAATACAAAGATTTGCCTGCTAACGCCAAAGCTTACGTTGAGAGAATTCAAGAGTATCTCGAGACGCCGAGTTAGTTTCGTTCTATAGAATTCGCTTGTTGAATCCTATTGGAATTAATGTATTAATTTGCTATTTCAATTACAGTCAAATGGATCGGAGTCGGACAAGGTCGTGAATCAATCATCGATAGATTTTAATTTGCAGTCAACATTGCCAATATTATAATGACGTATCTTAATTAGATGCCGTGAATCACACACAGTTCTGAGACGTAGAGCTTTCTCGCTAATATTATTATTGATCCGTTGATATATTTTTGAATATATACTTACTCATTAAAACACCCATACACACACACATTAATATTTTATACGTTATACTTTGCAGTATAAAAGCATCAGTTACAATCTCATACATTAAGTTGTTAATGTACTTATTTTTTTTGTTATGCATTTTTTTGCATATGTACAATGTACAGTGGTTACATATTGTTTACTTTTGAATAAATTTATTTTTTAAAAGTCAACAGTTTTTATTTCGTATGATACAATATTAATAAAATTATAGAATTTAATGATATTCTTAAAATTAACATCTTTTAAAATTGGTATACAATACTATAAAATGCATATGTTGAGAGCGAAGTATAATTAAAATATAAATTTTATGGTTGAGTGAATGTCTTAAAAGGCACAAACTGCTTCAGTCTCATAATAATAATAGTTACAATATTTAATTAACAATTGTATTAGTTCTTATTGACTGGCTTAGATTATTTTTTATAGCAACATCCTTTAGCTTCAGACTCGCTGAAAAACTTTTTAAAAGTGTTAAGATAATAATTCCCATCAAGCCCTTATAACGATTTAAATTTATGTACTGACTAGAGCGTTTTTATATTAATGAAATAAAAGCAATTTGCGAAAATATTAATTTAAAAGCATCTTAACAAAACATCATTTTGCTCTATTAATTTCGAGATCACAATCGATTATCGGTATAAAATTATTTACATTCAACAAAAAGAAGCTTTAAAATAATACACACAAAAATATTAAATCATTTCCGTTACATTTTTTGCTTCATCTTGTATGATATTCTCCGATTCTGTTATTATATTATCTTCGTTCATTTGTTCCATTATATCGTTTCGTGGTTCGTCATCATTTTTTGTATGCATTCTTTCTTGCAAGATTTCGTTTATTATTTGCCGTATAGCAGCTTTCTTATCGTCTAATTCGAGACTCTTAACGTCTTCTACTTTTGTGTCAATCTTCTTCAACACTTCTTCGATGATATTTTCAATCGAATTATTCTGCAAAAACACGTTAACATCCGATTCTTCTTCAGCGTTATCTTCAGGCGGCTGAGTTACGATTTCGGTTGGTTGAATTAAAATTTCGGGTGGTTGAATTAAAATTTCAGGTGGTTGAATTAAAATTTCGGGCGGTTGAATTAAGATTTCGGAAGGTTCAATTAAGATTTCTTCGTTCAGTTCTTCTTCAGACACAGTCTCAATTACATTTTGTTCGATCGGTATCTCTTCAATCACTTCTTCAGTATCAATTTCATAAGTTAAAGTTTCATCTATTACAATCGGTTCATCGGTAATGATCTTTTGCCTGTGTTTAACGATCAATTCTTTAAACTTTTGCCTAGCTGTAGCGGTCAACTTCTGGTTTTCTTTTGAAAATCTAGTTTTGCTGTAAGGTTTTCTCAAATGAGGCATCGGTATAACGTTACTATCATCCAATTCGTCTCGATCTTCTAATGTCTTATATCTTTCAATGGTATTTTTAATATTTTGTCTCACGTTGACTTTGGGTTCGATATCCTCATTTTCTAAATTATCAATTTCTTCTATTTGTTCGATAGAATCTTTTATTTCGCCTTCTATAGAAATCTCAGTACTCGTTTCAAAATCTTCTAATAGGACAGTTTCTTTAGACACCTTCTCCATAATGTACAGAATTGCCTTTGTTTTAATTTTGAACGGCGGAACGTTTTGATAATTGAAAGATATGTGAGAAAAACCTTCCACGGTGTCCATAATCCTGTGCGTCTTGATGAATTGCTTTAAAGTCGGTGAATTTTTAGATTTACTCTCTATGATCAAGTGAGTGTAAGATTGCAGTTCTTCAATATGGAGATTTTCAAGTTTACTATAATTCCAATCGTCGTTCAATTGAGTAAATCTGGTGACTCCTGTTTGTGCCGCTAAATTACTGATATGGACATTCACATACGATTCATTGTTCAATAATGTATGTAATCTAAAGATAGAAAAATATTTTATAGAAAATCTGCAGTGATATAGACATATAATTCTCAGAAAATATTTTCTTGTGAGATATACCTTGTAATCGCAACACCTCCGGGATAATTGGTTGTGGCTACTGATAAGAAAGTTAAAGCTAGGATAATGTTTCCCAAAATGCTTGAAATTGTTCCCCACATCATCAATCGAAATATAGTGAGTTTATTTCGCCGCTCCCATCTATAAATAATACAAAAACACCATCAAAATGTATTCGAAAATATTTCAAATATAAGTATATACTAACATGTAGTTACACGCGGCTGCTGCACCAATATTGAACAATGGAAAAACATAAATTATGAATCTCAGCTCTTTGTGAGGCAAAAGTGAAAATAGTCCAACGAATACCACCGCTGGAATTACAAATTGCCATGCTCTACGATCGTAGTATAAGCCGATCGGTACTAGTAAGAAGCTCGGGCCGATACCGCGAGGTAAAGCTGAATACCAATACCAAAGGAAAGGAGACGTCTACAGATACGTTAGTTAAGAAATTATATATGTATAAAATTAATGTGTGAAATAAGAATAAAATTGTAAAAGGATACACCCCACTGCGAGCTCTTGTTCAGTATTGTGTTGAACCAAAAGACTTCCATCTCTGGCCAGATCAATCGCCCCCAGAAAATTGAATCAACGATCACCGTTAGTAAAATTAGTACGATTGCAGTAGGCACAGCGATTTTCATTAACCTGTAAATTTTTTTATTATTTAAAAAGTACATATGGTAAATATGAATTAATCACTATGGAAGGTTTTAATCATATTTGTATTTGTGTTATTTTCTTTGTCACTTCACAATTTTTATTGAAAAATAATTGGAAATTTTATTCTAAGCCGTAAAACTGTGTTATTATTTGTCTTTAGTCGCCCTAACAAAATAATTTTGATTACTAACAAGACATATATTACCTAGATAATGTGATGCGTTTCAAAACGAGATCATATAATAGAAGTTGTCCCAAGATTAAAGCTAATTCGGCTCGGAATATTATTATAGCTGCTCCGGACGTATAAATAAATTTATCATGCTTTCCATTGATCCAGTAATCGTAGGCTAACAACACTGAAAAATAAAAAAATTTGAGTACATCTCTCATATCCTTCAGTTTATATTGACTATTTTGTATATCATACCCAATGGTAAAGCTATAATATTAGGCAGAGATCGACTCAGATAAAACATGAAATGGTACTGCGTAGCTGTTAATAAAGTAAACCACCATCCAAACGTTCCTCCGAACACTTTCCTTAAGCTATTCCTTAATCGATACCACGACAAGATCACGCAACCGCCTAGGCACATTCTTACTATAAAAACACAACGGAATCAAAACATATTCAATTAGAATGGATACTAATTTTGAAATACCTATGTATTGTGAGTAGAATTTGTTAAAACCGAATAAGTTAAGCAGGAAGACGATCGGTGATGACATCAACGATAGAAATAATGGTCCCAAAAAAGTTCTAGGTACAACACCGGGAAATTCGTAGTGATCGTACTGAATTAAATAAAAACATTAGTAGTTATGAGATTATTTTTATATTAAATTAGTGATGATGTATTTTGAACCTGAGCTAGGTTATGTCGGTGGTAGAGTAAGTCGTGAGTCGCTTGCATCGCGAAGCTCTCCTCGACCTTTGTGTAGGGGCAGGCCATCAAATGGGCCACCCCAGTCCCCAAAACCCACCAGCCGCTCATTTTCCTAGCTCTCCTGACGCAGATAGAGTACCGCGTATCAGCCAAAACAATCTTTGTTGTCAGAAAAAGCTAACGTCATACGTCATATGGTCGGTGTATTGCCGATTCGGCATTTACTCGCAACTGTTTATAAACAGATCTATTAATGCGCTAGAAAAAATATGACAATAGCTCAAATAAGGCTATATTCAGACTTCCCGCTAAGGACTCATTTTGGCACGGTGTGGCCACTCTTGCATAATCGAAACTTTTTTTAATTTTGGCCACAAGACAGGCAGGTTGAAATAAATACGGTAACGGTATTATCATAATTGGATTTTTATTATTGTATATAAAAACTTGTATTATGAATAATATATAATAAAATTGTGAAAATGAGAGACTTATAAATTTATTTTAAAACATATTTACAATCGTCAAATTGATTAAATTAAATCTTACAAATTAAATAGGTAGAAACGGCAATATATTATTTAAAATATAACTTTTATTAATTATTTTTGTATTAATCGGTTAATTGCATTTCTATAAAATTACAATGTCACATTTTTAATTAAAAAAGGTTTGTTCTCTCAGCATAAGGGAGCGTAATTTGGTGCAGTGCATATTGAAACAGTGTCATTACATTTAATTATAAAATCCTTTTAATCTTGGTCTCAAAAATCGGGTACATTTCTGTGTGGGAAATAATATTTTTTTATATTTTACTTCTGTGACGTTCTCTATTAGCGGAATATAGCTTTTTATTGCAGACTTTATACTACACATGCATAAGTTTTTACATCACCGGTCCTGATCTTATCGATGAACTTTTTTATATAAGTTTTCACTAGCCCCCCGTCATACAACTTACACATTTCAAAACATTCCAATATGAACAAAATTTTCCGTGACAACCTTTTTTTTAACTGTTCCAGTTTAGAGTTTCATAAATTTAGTAAGCCTACATATGCACAATATAGCTCAATTTTAAATAGAAACGGCTTGGAAAACAGTGATGATCGATTGAAATAAAAATTATAAATTAACTTGTAGCGGGGCGAGAGGGGCGAGAGAGGGGGAGGCGAGCGACGGAGCGTGAGCGGTCAGTCAGCGGTCAACCGCTACGTCAACAAGACGTACGCACGCCCAAACTGGTGACCCCGACGCGACGCGAGAATGGAGTTCGAAGCGAGCGGCGGTTTTCCGCCATTTAACATAGACAATTGTGAATTATGGTTCGCGCAGATGGAAGCTGTTTTCCGGTCTAGGAAAGCGCTTACCGAGAGCGAAAAATTCGACGTGCTAGTTGGCGGACTGCGCGGAAAGGCACTCGCTGCGGTCGCGGATTTGATACTCGCGCCGGATTCCGAGTTGCCGTACACGACGATAAAGAAGCGGCTCCTCGACGCGTTCGCACCTTCGTTCGTAGAGCGGCTACGAAAGATGCAAGAGACGCCGATGGAGGGCAGGAAGCCGTCGGAGCTGCTCCGCCAGATGCGAACTTACGCCGGAAGCGCGATTCCGTCGGAGCTGGTCAGCGACACGTGGGTTCGGAAACTGCCCGAACGCGCACGCGCCAGCGTACTCAGCCTCCTGGTGACGCACGCGACAGTCAAAGACGACGTCAGGCTGGAGATGGCAGCGAAGTTGGCCGACGCACTGCTCGCAGAGGGGATGGAGGATTCTCGCGAAAAATACGTCGATGCGGCAAGCAGTGGCGGACGGCGCGCACCGCAAAACAAGATGGCGGTTGAGCGACGCGCATGCGCAGACGCCGACGGAAACGACTTGTGCTGGTTCCACCGCACGCACGGAAGCGCAGCGAGACGATGCCGTCCCCCGTACGCTTGGAACAGATCCCGAAGAGCGGCGGGAAACGACAGCGAGAGTCGTTAACGGCGGAAAACAACCTCGAAATATCTCGCCGCCTTATCGTCAGCGACAATCGATCGGGTGGACGATTCTTGATCGACACAGGCTCGGAAGTGTCGATTTATCCTCGCCGCGCAGCCGACGTCATCGAACCCACAAGATACGAGCTCTTCGCGGCCAATGGAGCCAAAATCAAGACATACGGCCAGCGAACTTTCAAATTAGACTTTGGGTTAGGAAGAGCGTTTGTATGAAAGTTCGTTGTGGCTGACGTTACTAGGCCCATCGTCGGGGCCGATTTTTTGTTGCATTTCCACCTCATCGTAGATTTGAAACGCGTGACACTCACTGATGGAGCCGCTCGCTCGACGACGAAAGGGAGATCCATTGGACGAAACGCTGCGGAGGAAGTCCATGTTGTTTCCGACCGGTCGCAGTTTCACGCGCTGCTCACCGAGTTCGCGGAAATAACCCGACCCGACGGACAGCCAAACGCTCGCGTTAAACACGATACCGTCCACTACATAACGACGGCACCTGGACCGCTGGTGACTGCTAAACCGCGACGCCTTGACACCAGGAAGATGCGGGAGGCGAAAACCGCTTTCGACAGGATGGTACGTGATGGCATTGCCCGGCCATCGAAGAGCAGCTGGGCGTCCCCCTTGCACCTCGTTCCCAAGAAAGACGGAGAATGGCGCCCGTGCGGAGACTATCGAGCACTTAACGCACGCACGGTACCAGACCGTTACCCGGTGCCGCACATTCAAGACTTCGCAAGCCAGCTAAGTGGTAAAAGAATATTTTCGTCGATAGATCTGGTGCGCGCGTATCACCAGATTCCGATGGCAGCCGAAGATGTGCAGAAGACGGCGATTATCACGCCGTTCGGGCTCTTAGAATTCCCTATGATGTCATTCGGACTTCGAAACACGGCCCAGACTTTCCAGCGGTTCATCGATGGCGTTTTGCGAGGGCTCGATTATGCATACGCATACATATATGACATTCTAGTCGCCTCGCAGGACGTCGAAGAACACCAGCGACATTTGCGCGAAGTGTTTACGCGATTGAAGGATCACGGAGTGCTGATCAACGCGTCCAAGTGTGTGTTTGCCGCTTCGGAAGTAACGTTTCTTGGCCATAGCGTATCCGCAGCCGGCACGCGACCAGTGACTGAAAAAGTGACGGCCATTAGCGAATTCCCAAAACCGCGAACAATCAGGCAATTGCGGGAATTTTTATCGGCGACACATACGTAAAGCCGCTGATTCGCAAGCGCCGCTGAACCAATTGCTGACCGGAGTAAAAAATAATGACCAGACGCCGATCGAATGGAACTCGACCGCTGAAAGTGCGTTCGAGAACTTCAAACGCGCCGTCGCCGAGGCTACGTTACTCTCCCATCCGGACCCTAAGGCGAAACTAGCGCTATTCACCGATGCATCAGACGTAGCCGTGGGAGCAGTCCTCCAGCAAACTTCCATGAGGGGCTGGCAACCGTTAGCTTTCTTCTCTCGGAAATTATCTTCAGCCCAACGGAAATACAGTACGTACGACCGCGAACTATTGGCTATGTACGAAGCAGTGCGTTATTTTAGGCACATGATCGAGGGGCGAAACTTTACAATCTTCACCGACCACCGCCCGCTGACGTTCGCCCTCGATCAGAAGGCTGACGAGTGCTTGCCGCGCCAATTCCGACACCTAGACTTCATAGGACAGTTTACGACGAATATACATTACGTGCCCGGTGAGGAAAACACGGTCGCAGATGCATTATCAAGAACGGAGGCTGTGACTGCTGCGATCAATTTTGACGACCTAGCCGCAGCTCAATCGACGGATGACGAACTACGAAAGCTTATAGCAGCAGGCGAAATACCGTTACAGCGATTACCTTGGCACGTGTCGGGTGCAAGTATTTGGTGCAACGAGAGGCGCCCGTACATCACCGAGCAGTACCGGCGGTCAGTTTTCGACTCGGTACACGGATTAGCACATCCTGGGACGAACACAACTGTCAAGATGGTAACCAAACGCTACTTTTGGCCAGGCATGCGGAAACAGTGTCGTGACTGGGCTAGAAGCTGCATACCGTGCCAACGTTCTAAGGTAAACAGACACATACACGCACCCTTAGGAACCTTCGAGGCACCGACGAACCGCTTCGAGCATGTCCACGTGGACATAGTGGGACCGCTACCAATATCTGGGGATTTCAAGTACCTGCTCACATGCGTGGACCGCTTTACGAGATGGCCGGAAGCATTCCCCATCACTGACATAACAGCAGAGACGGTTGCCAAGACTTTCTTCAGCGGTTGGGTGGCGAGATTTGGCGCGCCGGTAAGAATTACCACTGATCAAGGCCGGCAATTTGAGAGTTCACTTTTCAGGAAACTAACGAGTCTGACGGGTGCCGCCCGCATTCGAACCACGGCATACCACCCAGCGGCGAACGGCATGGTGGAACGTTTTCAACTGCCACAACGGAGAAGAATGGACGGACATCCTGCCACTTGTCTTACTTGGGATCAGGGCGGCATGGAAAGACGACCTAGAAGCATCAACCGCTGAGTTAGTATACGGACAATCACTCTCGTTGCCAGGCGAGTTCGTATCAGCGGGCACTCGAGCTACGCCCAGCGAACCGCAAGATTTCGTCGACAACTTACGTGTTAAGATGGCAGCTCTACGCCCTAAGAATCCTCGTCAGCATGGAAGCTCACCAACATTTGTTTTTAAGAACCTGGCATCAGTTAAGAGCGTGTTTGTCCGACGCGATGCAGCTGCAGCTCCGTTAAGCCCAACTTACGACGGACCTTACGAAGTGCTTTCCCGTACGGAAAGGGTCTTGATGCTAAAGATCAGGGATAAAAGTGTTGCAGTGTCAATATATCGCGTCAAGCCTGCATTCATCCAACCTGAAGATACACAGGAAGGCTACGTGGGACACTACTTTTCCCCATCGAACGAGACTTCATTGACACCGCTGCAGTCGGAGATCAACCTTTTACCCCCGGAAACCGAGGATGAGCAAGCAACGCTACGCAGCCCGCCCCCCGCGACATCAAGACCGACCAGGACTCTACGAATACCCGGCCACCTGCAGGATTTCGTCTTGGGTTCGCCTTAATCGTGAACTGCTCACGGCTAGTTCACTGGAGGGGAGTACTGTAGCGGGGCGAGAGGGGCGAGAGAGGGGGAGGCGAGCGACGGAGCGTGAGCGGTCAGTCAGCGGTCAACCGCTACGTCAACAAGACGCACGCCCAAAAACTACTAATTGTTTAATGTTTAACATATAAAATTTGTAATAATATTTGTTTGCATTCCGTACTTTTTTCTCAAGAAACTATAAGAACGGAGTTACTAATATGTCTATTTAGCTTGTAAGAACATACAAAATATATTTAATTGCCTTTTTCAAATTGGTATGACCAAAAATACTTACTAGAGATAATCGTGTCTCAGTAAAAAAATAAGCATTTGCTTATGTTATAAGCAAAATAAATTCACTAAGTAGTTTTGAAGAATATATCGGTTTCAATAATCAAAGAACTAAAAAAATTGAATCAAAGATAAAAAATGTTATATGTAATACGAATAATTTTATAAAAAAAATGGCTCAATATAAAAAACAAACTTTTCAAGAGTTCTGAAGCGGTCGTGGGGTTACGCTTCTGTTTTGTAGTTATCGGCAGTCCGGTTGACGATCTGTGATAGGACGTTTGTACAGCGAACTGTACAAAGTGGTCCTTATGAATCTTCCGGTACGTTCTTGACGCGTGTTGACTGGGATCCTTCGACAGTCGTCGATATTAAACCTCGAGCGCGTGTCCTGGAGATGGTTGCTCGTACAGGAGGCGAGGTGTAGAATCCGTGTAGTCCAGTGAGTGTTGCAGTGTCAGAAGTCCTGAGTAGAATGTGTAAAGTGAGCCATTTGGTACCTCCTTATAATCCCGGTTGGGTGTGCAACAGTATCCCCACTCCGCGCGTTGCTTGCGGTGGCGGGGGTGCGGTGTGGTTGTACAACGCCGCATAGTTCGGATGCGCGGCTCAGCGGGACAATCACTTTCACTTATGCTGCGTCACGGACGGTCGTCTCGGGGTCTCCATAGTTCCATGTATATTTTTACGCGTTTTTTGGATCCTGGAATTTTTATGATGTTGTATTATTGTTTACTTTATTTTTGATTTTTCGCGTATCATGTTATAAAAACCTAGACATATATTTTTAACTTCAGGTAAATATTTGTTTTCCGCATAGACGACTGGAATTTCACCTAAATAGACATTCGAAAGACCATTGTGATATGAACACTTTCATTTAACATTTTTTACTTAAATGTTTGTATCTTTTGATACAATATAAATATTTTAATGATTTTTATGGAAATGTTAATATTATATCAATCCATCGATATTAACTATTATTCATAGACTTTTAATTAGTTGTTCGTTATAAAATAGCAATTAAATTATACATTTTGTAATTTTTGTATTTTAAAATTAATTATCTTTACTTAAAAAATATTGAAACGAGCAAATTTACTTATGGTAATAAATAATATACTATGGTTTTCCTAGACTAATGGTTCTTAAAACTTTTAAAATTAGGACGGCAAACAAATAAAAAAATTAGGAATTTTATATTGACAATAAAACATATTTAAATGTATCTCTTCAATATTTTGGATCATATATTATTAAATAATGTTCCATTTGTAATTTTTTAAAATTTATTTTTTACGTCAATTTTTTTTAAAATTTGGTTTACATTATTTAAACCAGGGCTGTGGAGTCGTTTAAATAAAACACGACTCCGACTCCGATTCCGATATTTACCAATAACACGACTCCACTCCGACTCCAACTCCGACTCCGACTCAAAAAAGTTTAATTTTATCAGGTATTTTTGATGTTTTTCTACGCGTTTTTCTACGCTATACATTTTATCATTACGCAATTAAAATTTCATAAATTTCATAATTTAAGAAAATGCATTTTACATAAAAAATGTTCGGGGTCGCTCATTTTTCACGACTCCGACTCCGACTCCAACTCCGGCCAAAACACCACGACTCCGCGACTCCAACTCCGACTCCGACTCCGACTCTACAGCCCTGATTTAAACTGTTTAAATCAGTTTATTTATGTTCATTAATATTTTTTAAATTATTTTGTTGTATATGGCAACTTTAGTCAATGTATTGACAGTTAATCAGCGGCATGTGGGCGCCGCCGCGGCGTGCGGCGTCCGCGACGCCGGGCGGAGCTCCCGCTGCGCCCTCGGCCTCCGCCCCTCTTGCTCCTCAGGGGCCCCTTCACCACTTGCTGCAAATGGGCTTTCCGAGACATAGAGCGTCAGTTGCACATACAATTCACAACACTAATTAATAACATTAACAGTATTCGAATTATATACAACTGTATATTGTAGTGTGAAAGCTCTCGCAGCCACCGGCAACAGGAGCGTCAGACTAGCATCCGATTGGCTTCTCACCCACGTCAGCGACTCCACCTTAGACGAAGACATACCTAGAGAATACATATTATACGCTTGTCCGACCGGACCGCTTTTCGATCAGCTGCAACAATTTTGGGCCAAGTCTAAAGAGTTGTGCGGTTGGAACGGAGCGCACAACTACATTCCGCATATTACTCTTGTTTCATTTTTTAAAGTACGCTAAATTGATATACCCATAAATATGATATAATAAATAATTTTACTTTACAAATTATTATAGGCGCCTGACGAATGCTGCTTACAGTTGTCGAAAGTTCTGAAACACATCGTCGAGACGGTCGGACAACCTCCTGACGATTTTCTCAATCTCGAACCGTACATAAGTCCAAATTTTATGGGTCTTTTCGTTTCCGAAAAGCATGCTGAATATTTAAAAAACATAGCCGTTCAATATGTTAAGCAAGTATCGTCGTCAAGTAAGCATGATTTGCGTTCAATTTATTTTTACGAAACATTTATTTTATACTTGAAGAAATTCATTCATTATTAATAAGGTTCGGATTGAGGATTCTTTTTGGATCTAACCGTTCTTAGACTTAACTGCTAGAATTGCACTATTCTTTCGTGTACAATATTGTCCCACTTCATTATCCAAAGCCTCTTATATAAATAATTATTACACTATTTCGCCAAGAGAAATCGCCAATTACATAACAAAATCTATTACTGAGACTTAGAAATAACGAACACAAGTGATGAATCGATTCGCTCAAGCAAACATTTATGATACTACCCTGTTCTGTATATAGCATGTAGGGTAACTATAATAGAAGATATAAGCTTTTTCAAAGTAATTTTAAATCCAGATACAGAAAGCAGGAGTTTGTTGTGTAAAATTAAAATTAATTACAATTTATGATCATAAATTGTCACCAAGTCCCTAATGATTAACTAAAAATATGATTAGTTATCGCCAGTAATTTTACACAACAAACTCCTGCTTGCTGTATCTGGATTTAAAATTAAATTTAAAAAGCTTATTCCTGCTTTTTTTAACCAATTGGAGCTGATAGAGGCGTACATTCATTTTAAAGTTTCAAAACCCTTCCTTTGTTATAATATGCCTTTTATTAGTATTGTCATCTCTCGTGCAGTGTGATCGTATATTAAAATTAATATCGTAATAAAATACTATTTACTGAATCTATGATAGACGCTCAAAGAATTAGTACTTCTAGCTTTGCAGATATATGAGTTGATGTACCGATAAAACCAAAAAGCATCACGATTCGAAGCTTTTTAAATTTCTTCAAGTTCTTAACCAAAACGAAATGAATGGGAAGGTCAGTGCATGTAACAGTAATTGTTTCCAAATCTGGTATTATTCTTATAATTTCAAGTTTCCGACATCTTGTTAATAACGTCATAGCATAAAAAATTCTGAAAGCAGATCGATTCTATTATGAAAGGAGATTCTATAGACGGTCGATGTAAACCGATAGTGAATCAATGTTCGAAGTCACCAAATGAAAGTATAAGCAGCCCGGATCGAAGACTAAATTGCGCAGCGCGGTAAGATTGGGAGTTTGAGAACTAATTTTTTGTAATGTGATTTGATAATTCAGAATTTTTCAGCTTTGACTGAATGCAATGTTTAATGATTTTTATTATATATATTTTTAAAAGTGGTGCAGCATATTTTTCTTACATTTTTATACAAATTTGTACTAACATTTTTTTATATTACTAACACGTGTATCCTTTGATCTGCAATCTTGATAATAACAGCATGAAAGTCGAGCAGTCGAAGGATATATGCCAATTCATATTCTTTTACTAAACATAATGCACATTTGTTACATTGTTAACTTTTATATTATTAGTCGGCCTTACTGTGGATACTTACGAGCAGTTGGATGCTCTAGCAACTTGTTTTCCGTGGTGTGCGGTACCCCAAGAACCTCCACAACCCTGTAAGCTTTCAAATATACGAGCTATCTTCATTGTACTTTTTTTAATGTTATACTAAAAAAAGGGTGGCTTGTAATAATAAATTTATATGTGTATAATTGAAATATCAATTCAAGATGAATATATGTAAATTTTTAATTATATTGCAGCCATTTGCTTGGAGCCTCACGTAAAGTCTTTGCATATAACTCTGGCATACCAATTTCCCTCTAACGCTTACTCGAACTTGAAAGAATTGGCTGAAAATTTACAACCAGTAGGCAAATCTTTGTGGGAAATACGCCTATATTCGAGAGACCCTCGTTTATCTACACATCAAGTAATATTATAACATCCAAAATTGTTCATATATTTAATGAAATGTAATAATATTGTTAATTTTCATCTTTTAGGTGCATAAAGTCAAACATATATATAATTCGAGAGAGAACGACGAACTTGAGCTCAGACACGGCGACTATATTTATATAGACGAAAATATGATTCAGAACTCTTTGGATGGGTGGGTCCAGGGAATTTCGTGGCTTACAGGTGAAATTTGAATCTATTTATATCAGCATTTTTAATATTAATTGTCTTATTGTGCTAGGCATGACTGGATACTTGCCAATGGTGTACACGGAAAGAACGGCAGAATCGGATGCATGGACTTTACACAGAGCAGTGCCTTTAGAGAGTCAAACGGGTAATTTTACAGATTATATAAAATGATTATGTTATATTACAATTTTTTTTCTTGTGTAGTACAAGAAAGTAAACCTACGTGTCCGACGGCAACGTCAGATGATTCGCTTCTTCAAATGGCCAATTCAGCTGATGAAAGTGTTGCGTTGGATACGGAGAGTCGCATGTCTTCCAATAAGTCCGAGTTGAACATTAGCGAATGGGACGTCAGAACAGCTTATGTTAAATCGGAAATGGATAATTTTTTATCAAAAGCTGCACTGAACTCAGAACCAGGTATATGTATTATATAGTGGTGGCTTATAACTTTCTTTACTATTTGAAAATTTAGTTATTTGTTCATTGTTTTAACATAATTTTATTGGGTAACACTATTTTTCATATTTGTAATATTTGATTACAGAAGATGGGAAGAAAACTATTGAAAATAGCTCATCGAATGGAGATAATATAGTAAGCTAGCAAATCAGTTCATGATAAATATGTTTTATTATATATTTTATTAATATAAAATTATAAATATTAGACTGAAAATACCTCAAAAGAAAGGGACATTCTTGTGATGCGACATGGAGAGAGAGTCGATTTTACCTATGGTTCATGGGCGCCTTATTGCTTTGATGATGAAGATAATTACATCAGAAAAGATATGAATATGCCTCCCACGCTTCCTTTGAGGTATATACCATAACAACCCTTAATTTAATTTTCAACAAACTTGGTTCATTTAGTGAGTAACAAAGAGTTTTTTTATTCGAACATCATAGAAGTCTCTTGTCTGGTCTTACAGCTATCATTTCATAAAGAACAGTTTATTGATAGTCAAACGTCTTTCAAAACAATTTTTTTAATGAGTGTGTTCATAAGATCATCACGATCAACAAAAAAAGTAATATTTTGTGATTTAAATACTGATTATATTAATAGATCTGGTGGCAGTGGATCTTATACGTCTGATTGTCCTTTGACGATGGTAGGCCTTCTTCAAGCTCGTTTAGTCGGCGAAGGCTTAAAATTAGCTAACGTTACACTATCTCACGTATATTCATCGCCGTCTTATCGCTGTATTCAAACAGCGCAAGCGATGTTGGAAGGTAATTTATTTTTTATTTACACATAAAAATCGTTATAAAATATTAAATTGAATATTATACAAATAGGATTAGGCTCTCCTGCTTCGTTGAAAATAAAAGTAGAACCAAGCTTATTCGAATGGTTAGTTTGGTATTCAAAAGGACCTCCTTTATGGATGACTAACGACGAATTGAAAGCAGCAGACATGAACATCGACGAAGAGTAAGTACAAATAAGTTTCTTCAATATCAATACTCTACAATAACATTAATGTTTTTGCAATTTCATTTTAGTTATGAATCATTCATGAAAGTCGGAGAATCGCCGTTTATTCAAATATCGGAAGATTCAGAGTGTCTCGAAGATTGTGCTCAGTTTTACGAAAGGAATTCTAATTTTGCCATTCATGCTTTAAAGCAAACTGAACAACAGGGTATGATATTTTGATTATTATTGTATTATAATATTCGGTGTTTATTACAACTAAATTGTATGCTTAGGGGGTACTATAATGCTCGTGGGGCACGCGAGCACATTGGACACTGTATGGCGTGGAATTTCTGGACTTGGACCACGCGATTACAATAGCTTGGGTCGTCTCATGCGTGCCGTACCCTATTGCAGTCTGGCAGCCATAAAAGGACCGCCGTGGAACTTGGCGCCGCCCCCTTGTCCTCCTCTAATGAACACTTCGAATAAGCGATTCGACTGGAAACTCTTGAAGGAATAAATATTAAAATTATCGGCTTGACGCATATTAAGCATAATAGAAAACTTAATTTGCGTTTGACAATTGTTTATAAAATACAATCAATTAATTTAAATTTGACTTAATACATGTGCAATGAGTCTGGATAATGATTATATGCTATAGTTAGATTATTTATTAATGTATATTATATGTTGTTATAATATATTATACTGTATAAACATAAATATGGAATAATAATATTATGAATTATCTATTAAGTATTTTACGGGTTTTAAATGGGATTAATTTCTGTTGATGAATAATTTATTTTTACGACTATATTCGCTTTGCGTTTTCAGTACATAAGCGATACATTTTAATCGGTTTGGCTTAGTGTTATGATTTTCTAAATTTATCATGAAATTATTTGAATTGTTTAAAAGTATTTTAATTGATTAAATATATTAATGTTACCATAAGAGTATAAAAATCTTAAGGCAATAAAGTTATGCATATTTTTTATCTTAACATGTCTTTATTTTCCTCCATGTCAAAAATATTATTTTTCAAATATTGACAAAGTAGATCTATTACAAGACAGCCTAAAATGAAGGTAGGGGCAAATTTTCATGAATAGGAATTTGATTTTATGGAGGCTCTTCTTGAAACTCGCGCAATAATCACCGTAACGAAGGTATAATAAGGATGAACATTGACAATAGTGTAAAGGAAGGAACCATACAAAAGCTCTTTTTACGTCCAGAAAAAAAGGTTTTCCATATATATCCCGTAACTACTTTTCGATGCATTGAAAGAATATTTCTTTATTGCGAAACAGGCATGGAAAACAATATATTATCGAACGACTAAAAGCACTATAAAGTCAGAATATTCCCGTTGCACCATTTTCCCTCAGAAGGATGTCCAGCAAGCAAATGTCATTAGTCGGAAAAACGAAATAATTTGCTAAATGGTCGCTGCATGATTGTAATTCGTCAGCGAACTTTGCAACCCTTGATACTTAAGGCTGGTCTCCAATGAGGAGAGGTCAGACATGGATCGAGTCCTGAGACGGAGAGACCATACGGTCAGAGAGGGACTCCACCATACGATCGCCACAGCAGAGGAATGAACCTCTACTACACCGTCGATGCCACAACTACAAGACCTCAGGACCATAAACTGGACATCATCCCTCCGCTAGCTTCTCCACCGCCGCTCGGAGAATAACGATACTCGCCCACCATAGTTTATCGGAATATATGTAATATTATATAATAAATTATTACCAGTTTCTAACGGCATCATTCTGGCTGCGAAGTCACACCCATTATGGTTAGAAAACCTTAAAATAAAAAAATGTTATATGATTAAATTATTTTAAGATATGGTCTATATTAGGACAAAAGACGGCAATAACAAAATTTACCAGCAATTTGTCGCACACCCTGCCCGCCCCAACAACTGCTTTATTTATGTGTAAAAGAATCCATTGTTCTGCATAAACATATACACATTATTTTGGAGAATATTGTTCTTTTGAATAACTTGTTCTAAGATAAGGTGATCAGATTTTGAATATATCAAAGGACAATAAAGGAAAAGTAATCTCGATTTTGAGATGCTGTGGGAACTAAAAAAATATTGTTTCAGAAAATTTTGTTCATTCAAGGATCCTCCGAGAGTTAAAAAAATCATTTCGGATTCTTTGTTTATTTAAAAATGCTACGTCAGCAAAAAAAATTACCAAACATTATTTAACTTTTTTGTTACTAAATTTTGCGTCTCTCCAATATCTATTAGTTTATTTCTCAAAAAATGAATATGTTGAATACATTTTTACTTCTATTGAGTAAAATATTATCCTTGCTATTTTTGTTATTGATAACATGCCAGTAACGATAATGTTGAAAAAATCGCTTATAAAAATAAGGTGACCAGATATCCTCCTTTGAAGAAAATTGTTCTCCTCAGAAATGTCGTCCTTCTTTGTCCTCCTTTAACATTTTTTTTTCAAAAAGACATATTTTAACTCTTGTAGTAATTTCTTCTACTCAAAAAGTTTTCGAAGATGTCCTTTTGGCATTTTTTAGCTCTTGCGGCAATCTGTTCCCCCTATGGGAGCCGAATTTAGATTTGTTATGGCCAAAACTGGTCGGCGCTGGAGTGGCATCCCGTGACCGTTTTCTCTCTCTACCGGCAAGCCCGCAAGGGTTCGGACGCGTGCCGTCGCGCGCGCGTCCCTTGAAATGTAAGCAACTGTAACCGTCAATTAATATACTACTGCAGCGGCTTAATATGTGTCTCATTGCCACCCGCCATCATCACCAGCCCCTAAACCCCTAAACAAAAATTTCCGAAATGACCGTTTTTTTGTTTCTGCAGAAATAATGACTTTTTTTTATTTTTGGTTTACTTCCTTGATATTTTCAAAATCTGGTTACTTTATAAAAACATTTTATTTTGAATGGCGGAATGTCTTATGTGATGCAATTTTGACAGTGAAAAAATATTTTGTAACAAAATGTGGTGAGTTGTTATTTGTTCGCGCCGTTTTGCACTTCACGCTCATATATGACGAATAAAATATTTAATACAATTCAATCTTATTTATAATCACAAAGTGCACATAAATTGCCTGTTTTTATTATGGTGACTAGTCCTCCTCAACTTTTTTATCCTCCTTTACTCCCATTCCCCCCCCTCAAACAAAAATGTCCGAGGTGACATTATTTTACGCTGCCTCAGCATCCCTAGATAATCAAAAATTTCCGAAATAGCATTTGTTTTAGTTCCCGCGTCATCTCAAAATGAGCAAAAACCTGAGATGACATTTTTTCTGGTCATCTTATTTTTATAGAAGACTAGTAAAAAATGTTATCAAACTACCAACAAAGATTATTTTGAAAAACTAGAGTCCACAAATTCTTATCTAAAAAAATCAGTATCTGTAAAAATTTGTTCGGAAAAATTATTGAACCAGATATTTTAGGAAATTAAGAAATCTAACAAGTCATTATAGTTAGATTTATAATAATTAAATAAATTACATACTTACACGGGGAGTTAAATTAAGACTTTCACTCTTACTTTATAGCCCTAATTTCTACAAATTCATTTCTATTATTTTTAAAATATTTATTTTTTACTAATTTAAAAGCTTTTCTTTTTATATTTGTTTTAAATGCAGTTTTTTAAATTGAAAGCTAACTTTTACTAGGATTTATAAATATTTTTATAAAAGTTATATACTCAAAGTGACTATTCATTGTCTCAGCATTGCCAACATTGCGAATAAAAGAAGTATCGAAGTAACGAGCATATAACGAGTGGCGCACCCCTACGAAATATGTGACAACAATGGTGGACGGTGTGAATCGAGATTTGACGTTTGAGCCCGTCCAATACCACAACACTAGCGACGTCCCAGTCGGCGGCATGTCGTCACACTTATAAAACAACTGCCCGACAGCTCGCAATTCTTCAGACTTTTATAAGATGTGCGAAGTCTGTTCCGAATTCTCACAGCTGCTCTTGACATGTAATGCTGCACATTTATTTGGCGTAGTTTTTGCCGATTTTTATATAAAAGTGCAACCTTCGACCCGTTGTATTTCAACGGTTCGATATGCGTTTCAATTGGATCAGCACGCGGGAACGCGTCGCGTTTGCAAAGGCGCAGTTTGATACTTGCCTTCGTTTCAGGTGAAGCTCGACTAAATGCTGACATTACTCGGTATCCTACTTTGAGGAAATCGGAAGTAGAAGTTGTACTAGCTTACATTTTGTCATGGCCGCAAAGGTAAATGTTGTTTTAACGATGAGTATATTTAGAGCTGTTGTGACACAGTATGCATTTAAGCAAACGCCTAGGGCAATGTGCTTCACCATATTATTTTATTATAAAGTGAAAGGAAATTAATGCATTTATGTATGCTCATAGTAGTAGTACTTGATTTGATATTCGATTTATTGTTGTATTTCTATAAAATAACATAGACGTAATCATTGTTCAAATATCGAGAGCTTAATGACTTGTCACGCTGGCTCTGAGTAAGACTAATGTTTCATAATCGATATTTTTATTTCATTTCAGGCAGTGCATGTGTTGTTATAGGGACATTAAAAATTTTGATCGTTTTAATCTAGTTGTACAAAGTATCTTGTATTTGTCCGTATGTCAATTGAAAGCACTGAAAAATGATTTAGAAGCGACAGCAAATAAAAAAGATGAGTCCATCGCCGAGATCACCGCCGATAAAGAACTATCTCGACCGTCGAAAAGGAACAAAAAACTGTCATCGTCCGAAGGAAAAGATGGGTTTCAAACGCCGGAAGACAATAGCGAGGCTCATACCGACGATGATAACGCAGCTAACGAACCTCCCGACGAGAACGAACATTGGTCGATGCAGCAGAAGGAGAAATTGATGCAAATCGTCTCTAAAATATTTCATTTAAACTTCCCTCTGTATGTCGCATGTAAGCACTCAGCGTTTAATAGGTTAGACGACATATCGGCTCAAGAGATATCGAATCTGAGCAGCTATTGCGATTTGCACGACACCGAATTACCAGTTTATCTCTTACGCAACGTGAATCTGTTTTGCAAGTCCGGCGGAATATGCGCAATGACTTCCGTCTTCAACGTCGCAACGCCCGAAAACTTACCTCTATCGATGGCTCACGCTATAATGGCAGCGGTGGGCGATATAAAACTATGGTTGAACTATAGAGCGATAACGCAATTGTTCCTCCCTCTACGCAACAAAGTCTTAAAGTACATGTGCGTGTTAGAGGATAAAGATTTGCGATTGGCTGGTGTTAAGACCATGGCTGGTGAATGTTTATCATATTAATTTATGTAGTCTTAGTTTAAATACCAATTTTAAATCACGCTCGTTTCAGACTTTCTTTGGAGCACCATAAAGGATCCATTAGACACGCCTGTGAGTTTCGACTCGGACGGCTTAGATTTAGCGTTTAAATATTTCACGAGTTCGACGCTGACTATGAGACTCGCCGGAATCACTCAGATAAACACTCAGATATCGTTGTTTAACGAGATTTGCGCCAGCGAACCCGTCCCTGAAGCGGAACCGGTCGGACAGCAGTTGGCTCAATGGTTGTGCTCCAATCAGATCATGCAACACTTGTTCGGTCCTAATCTACATGTTGAAGTAATATATTTGATTTACTTTATATTAGGTTGTTGTATAAGTTAGTATAACAATATTTTAATGACTTTATAATTGCTATTAAAGAAAGTAGAGGTAATTAATATCCATATTTAGTATGTCTGTAAATAACAATTAGCAAAAACAAGTTGGTAGGCGAAAGATTGTAAAACAAAAATTTTCATTAGAATGTGGCTAAAATACACATTTTTTTGTGATACCATTGCATCAGGCATTTTTTCGTCCCCTAAAAGTTCAAATATGACTAAGTTTGTTTGCTATTAACTGGTCTGTCTTAACCCTTTGGACTCCTATGTCGAGGTGGACTCGACATCGGTTGTTTTACCAGCAACTCCAATGTCGAGGTGGGCTTGACATTTTTTTCAAGCTGTTTCTTAAATAATTTAAATCTATATTATTATTTTTTATTTCGGAAACATTAGATAATGGTTTAAAAACAGACAAATTTTTGATTCTATGACCAAATTCAGCATCTGGAATAAATAAAAAATGGATTGCCTAGTCGGTAGATGCAGCGGGTGCTAGATACAATAGTCTGTGTTGTGACATATAACTGTGAAAATCTTGTGTATTTCTGCAGTAATTCATTCTTATTTGGACTGTACTTACATTTCAATGGTTTTATCATTTATTAATTACTTATATATTAAAATTAGTGTTTTTTTTTTAATTTATAGTCCAGAAGAATGTTTTAAACTATCAAAAATGAATTTGAATGTAGGTAAGATGATGACTATTATATGAATATTTTAGATGAAGCTTCAGAATAATTAGATACAGCATAAAAGTGACATTTCTTAGGGTAATCATAAATATAGGAATTATTTATGTTCCGAATATGGAAGAGTTTTGGTTACGGGCTTTTTGTTCCAGATTGCATTTTTTGGTAAAATATTTTATTCCCGTGAAGATTTTCTTTTTAAATATTCTGGGTATTTTATTTAGAATATATATTTAAAAAAATCATAATCAGAATTAGAGAATCAGAACCCCGAAGTTGCAAAGGAAGATAAGAAAAGACGTAATATTGTAAAACTTGTGAAAAAATATCTAGCTTTCTTTAGAGGGACATGTATATTAAAATCTGATTTTCCCCCCTTCAAACATAATTATTGACGAATTCACTGAAAATTACTTGGGAGTTGTTGAAAAACTTTTGAAAATGTCTTTCAAGTGCAAAGGGCTAAGGCTCAATTTAAACAGTTTGCATACTATTCTACTACACAAATTTATTATTGACAGGCTGAGTTTATAATAATTAGTAGCTGAACCATTTGTTTAGGAATAATCCTTCAGAGCAGTGGTGAAAAACAGTTGCTCACAGAGGTAAATACTTCCAAATAAACTTACCATTTACCTAGCGTAGTTAGTTACCAATGGTAAGTTTCCTAATGGAAAATATATTTGTAAAAATCAAGCAGATTGAAGTTTTGAAATTTATTTTTTAATTCAGTTTGTATTGTAAATCAATTATCTCAGATTGAAATTTTTCTGGCGTTATTCAACATCTACTTCGAAAGGTGATGAAAATATATCAAAAGAAATTTTATTTTCTTGTGATATTTTGAACTGAGAATGAAATTCTTGTCTGCTATTGTATTTCTTTTGCATATTTTCTTGTATTTGATGGATTTTCTATCGTTAACGTCGAAAAATGTGTCATATTATTAGATTTCTGTTGACGATTCCACAATATAATTAAAGTTTCAAAAGCTCGTATATTATCAAACATTTTATTGATCAATTTATTTGGTCCTTGAAGGTCAACACAAAAAGCAAAATCACACATTCATTCTTTGTCATTAAATCCCAGAAAGGAATATTCCTTCATCTCGAAAAACAATTTAAATTAGTTTTTTAAATTGTACATCCATTTTAACATTTTACCATGACTTGACCATCGTACTTCGATATTTAAAATAACATTACTATATTTGCTTTGCATATCTATTAAAAATTCTCTAAATTTACGATGATTTACCCCTCAAAATTTAATAAAATTGTCAATTTTGATGATCGGTGTGACAATATATTTGCCATTTTAAATATTTTTACAAACAAATTTTCCTGATGTAAAATATAACAAGAAACGATTATCTCTCGTTCTGTAGTTTGCATCATATCCATGGATAAAAGTCCTGACACTCCAATATTCATACTAGATATGGCTCTTGCTTTGTCTGTTGATATTCCCACGATCTTTTCTATTGATATATTAAATCGGCCTCTCAATGCGACCAAGGATGTATGCATACCAATTCTTTGATTAAATTAAAATTGGTATCGGTTCCTCTCAAAAACACAGCAAGTTGTGCTTGTGTCGCTAATGTCACAACATTCATCTAAAGATATCCACTTCAGTTTCAAGATTCGCACCTTTTAAATTAATTATATATTATTTGAGAGATTGTAAATTCATCTTTTAAACCGAGATAAACTAATTTTAATTTTTCATTTCTTTTTTGTCTGGGAATACAACATCTGCTGCGGCTTCTAAACATTATTTTATTAGTTATTCATCAAAAAATGGTTTCCTTCAGCTAAAATTTGACTAGCAATATAACTTGCACAAACTGTCGTATCAAGCAATGATGAGGCCATTTTAAAAATATTTCGTTGTCGCTTCAGACTGTGCAATTCATTTAATTTGTCTCTCCACAATTGTCTTTGTATTTCTTAAAATTTTGAAGAATGTTTTGTTTCGTTATGGCGCTTGATATTATATTCTTTAAAAATATATATTTTTTCTAAACATATCAAACAATCAGCATTGTCTTTCATACATACAAAAAATAGTTGTATGTCCATATTTCGAGGATTAAACAATATGAGTTTCAGAGAACCATGAATAAATATAAGACATACCAACTGCAAGACAAGCTCTGTGAAAGTAATGCATAAAGCCTAATTTTTGTACTGAAAGTAATGCATAACTGTTCATGTAGCTCCGAATGGCGACGAACACACTATGGTTTGCTAGTGATTTTGATCTTTTGCTATGGATGTCTATTGATATTTATACTTTTAAAAAGTCTCGGCGGGTCTCGGGTTGCTCATCACTGCTTCAGAGTGATCTTTTCCCCGGCTCAAGTCATTGAAGCTCTGGGGCGCTGTCTCTTTTAGCTTGAATTGTCTTGTACATGATAGGGAAAGATCTGCTTTCACTCGTCCATAATTTTCTTAAACCAATAGAAGCTGATGGGAGATAGAAGCTTATCAAAACGCGATTTATTTGAGTTTGTACCGTACCTATTTATTAAATACGGTTAAAAATCAAAATTATATGGAAGATGACGATGAATCTTACCTGATGTTTTTAACAATGTTTGCTCAAATTGGCTGTAGCTGCATCTGATGCACTCCGTCATGACATGTTGCAGATTAACCCAATTATATCTGCACAGCACACTTTTACCCTAATCTACTATGGTATAGTATAATTAAGACGGAACTTATGCAACAACCTAATATTATTAAATATACTCCACAAATTTTTTACATGGTTATGTATATTTTCAGGTTATTAAACACGCTCACATCATTTTAAAATTTCTTGCCGTCGAAAATCGCATCACTAATGAGCACGTTGATCTGATCTGGCAGGCGGCTCAATTGAAACATTGTAGCAAACCCGTATATGACCTCCTTCCAGGCTTTATTAAAAACTTGGCGCCTGGACCGTGCTCCCATCTTTATCAACTCTTGTGTCTTCTACCGCCGAAAGAACATACCGAACAAGTATGTAATAACTCATATGTCCATTCGGTGTAAACGCTCATTTTGAATACATTTTCAGAGTCTTTACTTGTCGTCGGCACTAATGCGAGTTATGTGGTCTCGCACTACGCAAGCCACTACCGTTTTAGTCGGTGGAAACGGAGGAAATGACTCCTGCTCGATGCAGCCGGCCATCTCGAATCACACACCGTCATGTTCGTTAATACATAGAGACTCTTCATCCGAGGCGAGTGTCAGTATGGATCCGACAAATTCAGACGATGATCCCGTAAATATAAAAATGATTTTAATAATTTTCTCAGTCTAAATGACACTTATACTCTGTTGATTTTTATTTTTATAAACGTAATCCATTTTTGAACAGTGCGAAGAGTTGAGCACTTCCGGTGAAGAAGCTGGACCCACTCCTAGGAAGCAATCTAAACAGCAGGCTTTGAATTCAGGTATATAACGTCATAAAAATATTGTTTATATACGTATGATTTTAATTTATGATTTTTTTAGAAGATAAGAAATGGCATCAAGGAGGCAATATTAAAGACACTAATGGAAAACCTTGTCGAAAGTAAATTTTTATATATTAGCTCATTAATATATTTATGATTAAATTTATTATTATTATAATTCTAATTCTTTTAAGGCGGAATAAAAATGGTGGCGTAAGTTCTGGTAGCGCTAGTAGCGGCATAGAAGATTTGCAACATCCTCCAAAAAAGAAAGTGCTTCGTAGGAGAAAAAATATTAGGAGAGATGTGTTCGGTAATAATTGTATTTATTTGTGATTATAGTCGATGTGATCAAAGACAATATTTTTTTGTTGAATTGTGTTCATCTGCCAATACAAATAGGTCTTTCGATTGTTTTCATATTTTAAGTTAATTCCTGTCAAGTTGTGCGGCTATCCTTAATACTTATTTTCTGAAGCCAAAAACACATTCTCGCATTGCGAAAGGTCACAGTACTGAATTTGTACTATATTGTTGTTTAAATAATTATTTTAGTACCTTCTTTCATAATGTACTTTTAAAAACTTGTTGTGTTGAGAAATTCTCAGCATAATATCTTGTAAAAAATTAGTGTTTCGTTCGCTTTTATTAAGACAGACACTGAGAATTAAATTATATATATACATATTTGTCACTGCTCGAGATGATAAATCAGGTTAATAATCTGAATAATTTTAATGCTGAGTTTGTGTGAACTTTTACCACGTGACAATTTTTTAGTCATCAACAAATACTGCTATCTACGGAGAACAACTTTAAATGTAATAATCATAACAAACATTAGAAGCGAGCTTATCAAAATGTCTTGATACCCATTTATTTACTAAAGTTTGTATCTAGTTATGAAATACAGTTGCAAGAAATCAACAATAATACAGAAATATTAAAAATAAATTCATGGTTTTAACTATAACATAGAAATTTTGCAGACTGACTCAATGTTGCTAACATACAATTATATATATACTGTGCACTTCTTTATAATTAATTATATTTTTTTTAGTAGATATTGCAAAAGTGGAACTAGGAGAACTAATCGAATCTATATCGGACGCCGAAGAATCATCTGGCAGTGAATCGGAGATTTGTACGTTGCCAAAGAACGTGCCGCTCAGATCCAATCGTGCCGCTGTCATAGATCCTGGAGATTCTGCAGTTGTAATCATCAAGCCTAACGACAAATCACCGGAAAGGACATGCTCGCGATCGGCCATTCATGATTGTCCCACTATATGCGATAGTATGGACGACAGGTATAAACAATACGCATGTTAAATATCATCCGATTCCGAATCTTAACTAATTCTATGCTCTCAGGCAACTAATGGAGCTTTTGAGTGGAGACGACGGCGACGCTAGCATTTCGTCAGCGATGTCAAACAAGTCCGACAAGAATATGGCCGATTTTGATGGTGAAGAATCTGGTTGCGAAGAAGAACTGGCGCGATTAGCCGTTCAAGCTCAATGCATGAGCGGCTATCAAGTGAACGCGGGTATAAGGAACATAATCGATCCTACGTACAGCGAGTTGGAGTTGCGAGGATTGCAATCGAGTGCTTTATGTTCCCGAGGTCACATGGCCGAGTGTTTCTCGTCGAACGTTGATAACAATGCGGAATCGGACAGCAATTTTAATATGAAAATCAAAGATGTATGCAAACCTGGGAATACTCTTTTATGGGATTTATTGCAGGATCGAAATATCGTAAGAATTTATTTTAATTATGCGTTGTATTACAACATTAATGTTTTAATATTATTACTGTAATTTTAGAAACAATTAGGTGACGGATTAGCTTTAGAAGCCGAGAAGGCTTTATATGCTCTTCTGGGCTTTAATACTGACAAGCAAATACGTTTTAAATTCATAGAGGGATGCTTAGAAAATTTATCGAATCACACGTAATGATTTAAAATTATATTATCTTATGATTTAATTTGATGAGATTTAACCTTTGTTTATTGATTCATAGATCAGTTGCTGTATCGTTACGACTTTTACCTAAATTATTCTCCTCTTTTCAAATTCGGGGATTGGATATGCATCAGGTTATTATATTATAACTTATATTGTATCTGTTTATTTTATTCTAATCTTATCATTATTCTAGGTTGTACTGTGGGCTGATCGCGAACACGGCATGATGAAGCTGTTTTTCGACGATTTAAAGCATTACATCAAAAGCTATTCGAGCAATCCTTCGTCTAAATCCAACGCTGATTCATCTTCGAATATTTTGATGCAATCAAATCTGTTGTTAGTTCAGTCTGGTCTGATATCTCCGTTATTTTCACACATCACGGAAGTCAGCGTCAGATTACAGTTCTTGACGACAATATTCTCTCCTATGGGATCACCGTCACACTTTCGGTACGTTTATTATAAATTAAAATTAAATAATATGATGTTGTTTTGATAGGAAAAATTAAAAAGTAATTTATATTTTAAAATATCAATTTTATTAATAAAAATATGATCCATTTGCTGTAACAATCTTTAAACAAGATGGCAGTGAAAATACACTACAGTGGCTTGGCATATGGCTTTGGAAGCCGAAGTGACATATGGCTTTCATACTGCTAGTATTGAGTATAAAATCCCGTATAATTCATTTGACCTTCTTTTAATAGCTCGATTTCCTACTATTTATTTAAATATTGTCTGTTATTCACTTTCTGAAAACAGCACATATCACCATTGTCTACAAATATCAGTGGTTAGAAAAATCCTAATATATATATATATATACATATATACCTAGTATATTTTTGTACTGCACATAAAATAGGTTGAATGATTGATACCGAAATGCGGATATTTCCATTGCGACAAACCTGGTATTAAAAAAAATGTCAGGATACTAGTATTCAGTATACTAGTATGAAAGCTTTAGTTAGGAGAATATATCAGATGAAGTCTAAAAATAATATTTTTTTTGTGTGATAATTTAGGTTGACTTTGGAACAAGTGGACACTTTATGGAGTTGTTTAGCTCACGACGCCGAATGCAGCGATTGCTTCTTCTCGTGGTTGTCTAGTCATACTAAATCCACCGATCAACATGCGCTCAGTATACCGGCTTTGAAGTACTTGTATCTCGAAAAAATGCCGACATTAAATCCTGAGACGATTACGATCATGGGACTCAGTTTCTATCAGCAACTGTGCAGTCTTGTGCGCATGACGTTAGGACAAAACGTGTTGGAGAATCGAGATCAGTCTCATCCGCACGTCTTGGCCGTCGATCATCTTTGGAAGATTGCTTTGAAAGCCAAGAATACAGGTACATATATACAACAGAATTTAGTTCCTAATAAATTGTATTTAATTTTTAAATTATTATTTTATAGATGTATCGATGGGTGCCATTCAGTATCTAAATAGCTATTACATGAGTCAACACTTGCAACAAGAAGAAGATTTCTTATCCAAGTGCATGTCACATTTATCCGCTGCGGCCGAAGATCTCAAACCCACGACTGGTAAAAAAGAAGAAGTTTCTAATTTAGATTCGAGTCTTGGCTCTACATCTTCAAAAGTAAATTTTGGAGATTTTTCGACCGAAGAAGCGTCATTGCAGTGTATACAAAGAGCTCTTCTATTGCTCAAAACACATTTAGACACATTTAAAAGACGGTATTGTTTTATAGTTGATTTAAAATACATCTAATGTTAAAATGGCTTTAATATATATATATTTGTGTAGATATGCTTATCATATAAGAAGATGGGCGCAATCCGGTGCTTCTGTGTGCGGATCGAACATTGAAGGTTCTCCATTGAAAGTGATCATTCAACCGGGCGGTGTCAATGTAAAAGCATCGCTGGATATGCATAATACTGACTACATAGCTGATTTGAGAGCACAAATTACTATTTGGTGGGAGCAGCAGGTAAAATTGCAATACAATTCTAAAATATTATCAATTTATGTCTTGATTCTAATTTTTCACAATCACAATTAGGTTCAGAGCAACGATGGAATAACTTCACAAATAAGCGACGGTCCCATCCGCATGATAACTCAGGGACAAGAGTTGACGTTCGACTTTGATGAGAAAACGTTATATGAAATGGGTTTTAAGGACAATCAGGTATTGTAATATTTAATTACTAGTGTTTTGTTACCTGTTATGTTGTATTCTTAAATTTTTGTTTATATTTAATTGAGAAATTGTTTTTAATCAACATTTACGTTGATCTTTATTGGTCCTTTTGGAAGTCATTCCTTACAAAATGATTTAAATTATAAAAAAAACTATCTGGCACAAAATAATGAAAATGATGTTTAAATAATGATAAATATAAATAATGTACCTATTGCAAGAAAAATCATGGGTGTTAGTTAGTTTTTAGTGAAACAAGCAAATAAAAGGATTACCTTTGACAATTATACAGGATGATCAAATCGAGTTTCTTACGTTGGCAGCACTGTAAATCAGACAGCTGTCAATAATCACGCGTGTTCAAAGTGTCAAACGTTAGTTTGCAACAAGTTCCGAAAATATTTTTCTCCGAACTCCGAAAATATTTTTTAATTTGTTTTTTTTCTTAAAAGTTTGGAAACTGAAGTTGAATCACCCTTTTGTATAGATTATAGAAACTTATTTTAATTAATGTTATTGAACGTATGATTTCTTTCAGTTGGTGTATCTTTCTGTCGGTGGATCTAAGATTTCACGAACTGGAACAAACACTTGGGGAGATGTACCATCGCAGCAGCCTCCACCTCCGAGATCTATGCTTCCTACGCTGTTGCTGTTAAAACCTCAGTATTTCGATAAGCTTTTTACTCTGATGCAGACTCTCGGTGAAATGACAGACACTGGAAATAAAGGCGAACGTATGGCTCACATGAAAGCTCAGCTATTATCGAGGCGCGTTTGGGACATATTGCACGCCGTTCCGCTTAATCCGGTCCTATTGGAAGCGTTTGAAAATCCAACGGAAGCACAGCTGCCGGAGTTGCTAAATCCGGGCAGCCCCCAGCATTTAATGTACAGCCTCCACATCGTCAGTAAATTGAGTGGCGCTAGTGATCCTATACCCTCGGTGCCGAAACGTACTCCTTATAAATCCACCACTGAACCTACTCCGACTTGCAGCACAAGTCCAGTTAACTGCGCTCCTTGGAGTCAGTCCTTTATAAGCAACGGCGGTTTGAGGCACCTATATGACATTTTAATGTCAGGAGTGTTGCAAAACGAAGACGGCGAAGATAACGAGTGGCAGCAAGATTGTCTGGTACTTCTGTTGAAGCTGATTGGTCACTTAGGCGTTGCGAATAGAAGCAACGGCGAATCTCATACTAATTCAAGAATCAATGAAAATTTAACTGTGCCACGTCTACACGAAGTATGTTTAATTTATTAATATGATTGTAATATGGAAACTAATTTATATTTATTTTATAGTCTCTGCTTTCGCTCATGGACGTTGAAGCAACAACTCGTTGTTTGATGAGCATTTTATCCGAAGCCACTCGGACGAAAGATCCATCTCTTTTCAAAACCGGATTGTGGGGGAGAGCACAGGTATGATTTTTTAAATATGTATTTTATCTTAAATATCTGATAAAAACCGGAACCTTCAATTCTGAAATTTTAATCCCATTCAAATCTATTTTAAGAAAATTTTCAGTTCCAATTTCCATTAAACTTTGTTAAGTAAAAACTTTTGGGTATCTGATTGACTTACATTATGCTGTGCTAAATATATTTTTTCTGTTACAGGTTGTTCAACATTGTATGTGGTTATTGGTGTGTTGGGCGCACAGTTCCTGTGCAGCTTCAACGCAAATTGTATGTTCACAAAGTGTTCAACACTGGTTGCCTAGACTCTTGCTCGAAGATCCACAGCCTCAAGTGCGATTAGAGACAAGCTCGGCTCTGTACAGGTTATGTTTAGGCAGTAGCGGAAACGGCAATCAAAGGAACTCGGCGGCGAATAATCTGGCGCATCATGTAGTGCCCGCTATTCTTCAACAACTCTTGGAACATTTGCCAAGAGCGGAAGGAATGAGACCTTGTAAGATTGAGATAATGCACCATCACACCGAAGAAGGCAAAGAACCTTATGGACCGGCTTGCAAAGATTATTTTTGGCTATCATGTCAATTGGTAGACGGTTTACCTACAGATTTGATTAAAGGTAAGGCATTCTATAAAAATATCCTAATTATAACATAAAACATACTAAATACAATACTTTTATTATATAGAAAATGGAGTGATTGACTCTATAGGATTGGATCTTAACACATTATGTCATCATTTAACCGAATCACTATCGTGTCGTGAAATTATTGAACGACGAGAAGAACTATCGACCCCCGATGATGGTCTAGTCGGTCAGCTTTTCTTGTTGACTCATTTAGTAAAACATCAATTGCCTTTTAAAATCAGTGATAGTGGGAAGAAACTGATTGATTTGGTATTTGGATTCTTGTTTGACGTTGCAAAACCAACTGCTAGATTGCTACCTAAGTGTAAATCGCAAAAATCTAGGACGGCATCCTATGATTTACTCATAGCGCTTGTGAAAGGATCGCCGGAAAACTATCTAATGCTTCATCATAAATTATTGGAGCATCATCAACCAGGTAATATATTTATATTATAAATACGATCATACCTAGGATGGTTTTGTGCTAATTTAATGTTATAGGTCCGCATTCTCCATATCCGTGGGATTACTGGCCAGCCGAAGAAGGAAGATCTGAATGCGGCTACGTCGGCCTCACAAATCTCGGTGCAACTTGCTACATGGCTTCTTGCATGCAACATCTGTACATGATGCCTCAAGCTCGAATAGCCATATTGAAAGCCGATCCCACGAAGAGCAAACATCAAAACACGCTGATAGAGATGCAGAAGATGTTTGCGTATCTTTTGGAGAGCGAGAGGAAATCGTACAACCCGCGTAGCTTTTGTAAAGTATACCAAATGGATCATCAGCCTCTTAACACTGGCGAGCAAAAAGATATGGCGGAGTTTTTCATAGATCTGGTGTCGAAGCTTGAAGAGATGACGCCCGAATTGAAGACATTGGTCAAATCGCTCTTTTGCGGTGTCCTCAGTAACAATGTTGTGTCTTTGGTGAGTATAAATAACATTTCATTGTCTATCCTTTAAGCATTTTATTCATATTTAAAAGATCTCTCACCAATTCACAAAAGCATATCTAGATATCATTAAAAGGTCCTCTCAGTATTCAGTGGTGTCTAAGAGCTTTTTTATTCATAATTTATAAGTAATGATATTTATTGTATAACAATATAATAAAAAGTTTTATTTGGTATTGGAGCTAATAAAATAACGCCTATAGTAAAAATTCTGCTTCGTTTTTCAGGATTGCAGTCACGTATCGAGAACGTTGGAAGAGTTTTATACAGTTCGGTGTCAAGTGGCTGATATGCGTAACCTTTATCAAAGTCTTGATGAAGTTACCGTCAAGGATACTCTCGAGGGTGACAATTGCTATACTTGTTCTCAATGTAGCACAAAAGTTAGAGCAGAAAAACGGTATTATTATTATTACAAAAGTCCTGCATAAATAGCATTGTACATTTGCTTACTAAATTCAATGTTTTTTAGAGCGTGCTTCAAAAAATTACCGCACATCTTGTGCTTTAACACAATGCGTTATACATTTAATATGGTCACAATGTTGAAGGAAAAAGTGAATACTCATTTTTCGTTTCCGATGAAGTTGGATATGTCGGAGTATGTGGAGAAGCATCTAATGCCGGCCCATTATCAAGGTAATATATTTATAATAATCATAAATTAATATACTATTTTTTTTATTGTGATAGTTAAATGCATATATTTATTTCATATTAAGTGGTATTTTGATGCAATTGCTGTAAATTTAAAAAAAAAAAAAAAAATTGTTGAAGAAAGTACGGATTATGAAGTGAAGTTTTCAATCTCAATTTGTTTAATTTTGTAATTAGTAAGTTGTGAATTGAGACTTCCAGATGGTATAGTTTTTACTTCGGTATCCATTTTATTGTAAATTGTGTAATTTTGTGGATTGTCAATTGTTCTTCATTAACAATAAAATAACTTTGGGGCTCATTTTCTAGGGTAATTTTTCTCTAGTTTGCAAATCTTCTTCAAAACCAATATTATATCTTGATTTTTGCTGCGTTGTGGCAAAAAAATTTGATTGATACTCACATATCTATTTTATTGTTTGTAGAAGAGAAGCGGAAAAGTGAAATGAAACAAGAGAGTGAAGATGGAGATTCTGAGGCTGCTGATTGTGACGACTTTAATGAAAACTACGAGTATGTTTAATTTATATGTTAACAATTAAAAACAAATTATTTATTTATGATCTTAACTTTTCCCTTCTGCTATATTTAGATATGAACTGATTGGTGTGACAGTGCATACTGGAACGGCAGATGGTGGACACTATTATGCTTTCATTAAAGAACGTAACAGTAATTCAGTGAGTGGAGCTACCCCGAGTACGAGTTTAGGTGGTGTTCGAGAAAAATGGTTGCTCTTCAATGACGCAGAAGTCAAACCATTTGATCCGGCTCAAATTGCATCCGAATGCTTCGGCGGAGAGATGACGGTATACTTTTATATTATACATCTTATTATTTTTATAAAAATACATTATAATGTAACTATCACATCTTCAGAGCAAAACATACGATTCGACGACAGATAAATTCATGGATTTCTGCTTCGAGAAGACGAACAGTGCTTACATGCTGTTTTATGAAAGAGTAGTACATAATCCTACGAACGATGCAAACTTACAGCAATCGACTACTCTTCAGGTATTTGATTATTTTTTTAGTATTATATATATATATATAATAGGCTTATATTAAAAATAATTATAAATATAATTAGGCGGACATGGCCGATCACATAACTGAATATAAACACAACGAGTTTCCGTCCATCAATCTGAGCTCCGAGTTGCAGATGTGGATTTGGGAGGACAATATGAGTTTCCTGCATCAGAAAAACATATTTCAACATCCGTACTTTACGTACGTTTGATTAAAATATATTTTTTATTTACTTGTAATTTAATAATTCATTTTTTTTTCTATAGTTTCATGGATCAGATGTGCAGTAGTATACCTCAATCGTTATTGACAATTTATCCAGAAGTAACCGAGATAGCTGCTCAATTATCTACCTCGTTCTTCATCGAGACGTTCATTCACGCTAAAGAAAAAGTATGAAATATTATTTATTTTGTATATTTTACATGAAATATGTTTTATTTATTGTATTTGTTTATAGCCTACGATGGTATCTTGGGTGGAATTAGTCACTAAACAATTCAACGCTTCCGCATTGGCATCCGAGTGGTTCCTTGGACACATGGCCAGTAATACATGGTGGCCGATGCAGGTATTAAAAATATATTTATGTATTATACATATTCAAAATATATTTGTAAAGTTTATTTATTTATTTGTCTTGGTCAAAATTATAGGGCCCTAATAAATATTAATAATTTTAGAAAATATATTTCAAGCATATTTTTAATATTTAGTTGACTTAAATTACCGCTGCAACTCTTTTTGGACTTAAAAATGGATGTAGACATACTTTCAACTATGTTTACAATTTGTTGTATGGTCTTGGTGTTGCTCAGCCGATATTTGTTTCTGAAAACCATAGCTTATGTAGAACTTTGTCACCTCACCAATTCTTCTGCTTGCGATAAAATGGCCATCAATTTCTCCTCAACTTGCAAACATTTCACTGGTCAGTACTGAAATCGCTCTGGTGACTGACCTTTTATATCTGTCTTTTACGAGTTCGATTACGCAATAATATTATTTTATTGATGATGATATAATATATTATATCTCGTATTTTAACTTCAATATTAATATCTATTAAATTTAATCAATGGGTATTTCTTTTGAGTTAATAACACAATTTTTTATGACATTCTGTTGTTTTTGGCTTCTTCAGTGGTAGAAAATCGTTGGTTTTGGTTCCTACAGTGCCATATATACTGTATTGTGATAATAATTACTTAAATAATTATACAAATGCCGAGTTATACTTGTTTGATTCTTCTACACATCCTAAAAACTTGAATAAGTAGCAATTAAATATAACTGTGATGATAAACTAAATTGCTAATATTTAATTCTACAATCAAGGATTATTTTAAACAACAAATCAAATGACTCGCCCAATCTTCAAGTGTCTAGTCTCGGTGTTGTCAAACATATTTTAATTTTTTTCTTTGCAAAATATGAATACCATTTGTTCTCTAAGCTGAATACATTTTAGAAATAAATCTTTATTATAATGTATAATGTAACTTATTTTTAAAGGTCCTGATAAAATGTCCGAATCAAATGATCAGACAGATGTTCCAAAGGTTATGTATTCATGTCATTCAACGTCTAAGGTAATTTTTATTTTTATTGACAAATGTACCAGTATAATATCTATACATATGTTATATTCTTATTTTTAGATCGAGTCATTGTTTACTATACTTGCAAGATTATGTAGAAAGTAAATCTGTGGAAATCGGAGATGTATCATGCATCACTAAATTTATACGAATGCTGCTGCGTCTGGTAATGAAAATATTAATTATTAATTGATGCAATTTTTTATTAATACAAATACTTATTAATATTGTTTTATGTATTTTAGATGGAAAATGGTGCTAAAGCTCATTTGAAACATCTCACGGAATATTTTAGTCTTTTATACGAATTCAGCAAGATGGGCGAAGAAGAAAGTCAATATTTGCTAAAAGCCAATGCTATTTCGATGATGGTGACTTTCTATTTAGGTCATACTTCAACATCATCAGTAAGATTTAAATAAAATTTATGTTATGAGTTATTTTGTGATGAAAGATTGAGGTATGGTAAAAATGGTTAATTCGTTTGCGGATGAATTAGACATTACTCTTTTGTTGGAGCTCATTATTATATACTTAATCATTTTTTTAAAGGCCGATGGTTCATCGTCAGATGACGGCGGAGGAGATAAGCTTCGGCCGGCGGCCCTAGATAAGATGGTGGCTCTCGTGGCCGGCTTAGTTGAACGATCTAGAGATCCACATAAATGTTTGAATCTTGCGAGCAAAGATCAGCATGCATTGCAAGGCGGAAAAGTAAGTATAATAATAGAAAAAGTAGAATGCTATGAAGTAGGATTTTAAAATATTTTTTTTCAACTCTAGGGATTTCCATTCTTGTATCAGCAAACTAGGGACAGTCTAAATTTACAACAGACCAAAACGTTGATCCATGCTATGTGCCGATGGAACGATCGTCTCGCACAGCACATCATATCGATGATATTCCAAGCGATCTCGAAGCATACAGAGGTGTGTAAAATTAATTTTAAATGTTTACTCTGTCACAACTCAGTACTACATGATTATTAATTTTTAGAGTTGTCAGCCATTCTTCAAACTCTTGACACTGTTGGTTGAAGGCGGTAGCGTTGCATCGGCAGGTCTTCCATGCTTCACTCAGTTGGCCCTTCAACAAATTTGGGATACGGCCGAATCATGTCCGCACGCTACGTTAGAATGGCTAGCTCTTCAGGTACCGAGGAACAAGATGTTACATTCATGGGTGCTGCAAACTGCCGAGACCTGGATAGAAACATTTATTCTGGCGCATACGAATCAGCGCGTCAGATCTACGGCAGCGTTTTTATTGATATCATTAGTTCCATCGCTCCACTTTCGACAAGGCTACCGATCCAACATGCGATGCGTTTCAGCAAAGAATGACATATCATTGGGCGAAGACGCTTACATACTTTTACACCAAGTGTACACTCTGCTCTTAGAAAAGTTGAAAGTGGCGAAAAAGTACATTGATGTTATCACACATGGTCCTATGAAGCTCACCGCATACTTCAGCGTTTTATCTTACTGTTTGGTCTCGAGGATAGAAAAAAGGATGGTATGTTAATAAAAAGTTTATAATTTTATACTCGTATTAAAATTTATTTTGTGATTACAGTTTAGTCAATATTTTCACGATTTATGGGATCTGTTTCATCCTGGCTTGAGTGAACCTAGTGTCGCTATACATCCAAATAAGCAAGCGTTGCTTTCATTTTGGCACACTGCTTGCATCGATTGTCCTGAGAATATTCAGCTAATTGTATCGAATCCGACCATCGTTAAACATATAGCGTTCAATTATATATTGTAAGTTATTTAGTCCTACTAATATTATATCATATTGCCTTATTAAAATTATTTATTTGTATTTATAGGGCCGATCATAATGATTGTGAAGTGGTAACTTTTAACCGGGTCATGCTGCCATCTTACTATGCGATTTTGAGGCTGTGCTGTCAGTATTCTTCGGCGTTCACCCGCTCTCTGTCTCAGCATCAAAACATTCATTGGGCATTCAAGAACATAACGTCGCATCCCAATCTGTACCCGGCCGCTATCGACGAGTTGTTCAGGCTGATGCAGCTGTTTGCGGCGAGGACTGGAGACGCCACCGAACAGGAACTGAGGGAAGTGAACTCGTTCAGGCGCAGCACGCTCACCACCTACTTGCAGGGTATATTATATATACAGCTCTTTAATATTTGATTTTTTATGATTTAACGAATGCGTTAAAACTTTTTTCGATAGGTTTAAATGGTAAAACTTGTTGGACTACGTTAATTTCAGCATTCCGCACGCTCGTAGAGACGGACGAAGACAGATTGTACATTGTTTATAACGGCGGCTTACAGTTGGCTTTTGAGGTGAGTTTTTTGAACTCATATATAGGTATCTTATATTATATAATATATGGTTTTTCATTTAGGCTTTTCATACTTTGCACTCCATGTACCATGAGGCCGGCGGATCTTCTGGCGCTGCCGGTGATTTGTGCGAATTACTAGCCCTAGCCGGTGCTCTTTGTCGGTCACTACAGTCGTGTCGCGATTGCAAAGAAGTGAAAGCGGCGCTCCACGCGTGTAAAGATTGGCCTGAAGCGTTGCGACGCTTAGCTACATTGCTCAATACCTATAACCCTCCAAATATTAGAAATCTCGCAATCGGTATGTATAAGTCGCAAATTTGATAGGATGCAAGTGAACATATCTATATTCACATTTGTCCTATCAATATGATACAAGAGAAGATCTAATTTGGCATTAGCTATTATACTTATTATCTATTTTAGCACTAATGAAAGAACTTCTGCCACTACTAGACTGTATAGCTTTAGCAGTTTTGGTGCCTTTACTATCGCATTGTCATAGCGCCTTTCAAGACGCTCGCAATGCATTACCACCTGGCCCATATTTTCCAACAAGGACGAATCTAGGAACTAATAGTATAGAAAAATCTATCCATCAGACAAGACCTTTAAGACCAATGGTCCAAATGTGTGTACCTCACGCGCAGCTACAAGCGAAAAAGGTATTATAAAACATTTTTTGTAAATAATTATATATTGATAATTTCTTCTGTTATAGTGTGAGTAGGGATTGCAATCATACAAGATAGTTCCGAAATATTATGTCTTGTTCGTAAAGCTGTCATTTTTTTTTTAATAGTGTATAATTGATATTGTTCAACCCAATTTTTCTATCAAATGACACAAGAGAGATAAGCGTCTGTTTTTATCTTGCTAATGTGCCTGTGTTATCCACATGGGCAATACTTAAACAGCGGCAGGAAAATAACTATACTAAATTAGTATCCATTAAATACTCTTAAACCTACGAATAAGAGTTTATGTTTTATGTTAAGACAAATATTATTGTGCAACAATTTAAATTATCTTCCATACAGTTTGTATATTTTAGTTTTTGTATATTTAAAGTCCTCTTTGAGCTCTTTGTATCAGCTTTTTATACATATGACCCCTTCAAAGGGAGATTTAGGGCTCGCCCACTATTGCTGCCATGACCAATTACTGGTCTGATTGTTGCGTTTGTGAGTCACCACCTGTATTGTTATTGTAGGTTTTAAACGGCTGTTAAAATTGAACAATTGCGATGCAAATCCTCTTGAGGGTTATGACCCAATCGTTCTTGTGCGGTATGACAAAGACGTGTTGTTTTTCAAACAGATTGCATTTATATATTGTCACGCTTAGCCCATTTTTTATGCCAGATACTATAAAAGCTCTATAGACTGGTATGAAAAATAGGTCTACCAACCTGCCGATGTTATATGACATAGTAGCGTAAGATTCAAATTTTCCCATTGTGCATAAATTTGTTAATGATATTTTGGCTTGGAACATTTGGGACCTGTTGATTTAATTCTTCCATTGTGTGTAAGGTATGGTTGTTTTGGGTTCTGTCTTTTTTTATAAACTGCTGATGGAACGCAGAGTGCTCCAATTGATAAATTGTAAGTATTTCCCACGGCGTGATAATAATATTTATTGTTTTTTTCAGGGGGAGGATCCAGAGTATGATAACGCATTATACGCGTTTTACTATCCTTATCACACACTCTTGGATTCAATGTGCAGATTCGGAGTCGAAAAGGGTTTTTGCACTCCACAGTTGATATCATTAGTTACAATGGCAGCTTCTGAAGCAGCACCCTTACAATTTACGCTGTTTCCGACATATTGGCACGAAGTGTACATCTCAGAAGTGAGTACATACAACAATATTTAATTTATTCTATAGAAGATTATCTGCAAGCTAATTTGTAATTATTTTTCAGAACGATAATAAATATACGGCCATGCTATTGGAATGTCGTAATCTTGCCGATTATATGGATTTGGTGCTTTTAGATGAGAGAGACACTTTAGTCGACGATAATGTTTATCACTTTTTCTTGGAATATTTTCCGAAGGTAACCGAAAGATGATTCGATATGATGTTTATTGTGAGCTATAATATTATATATGATTACAGGTCGAGGGTTGTAAAGTAGTTAAGTCCATCGGCGGTTTGATCGCTGAGCTCGAATCAAAGGTAGACGACGATAATATTAATACGGATCTTATCTTGGGCGATGTACGGGCATTGGAAGTGTTGATTCCGCATTCAAAGTTCGCTCAAGAGGAGGAAATGCTAGTTAATTTGAAATTAGCATCTGAAAAGTTACTTAAAAGGGCGACTAAAGATGAAGAAGAAGATAAAGGTATTTATCTTTGGATTATTCTTTATACTCTAGATTTTAATTCTATTGGTTTTTTTTGCACATATATGTGTGGATATTTAACTAGGTATATAGATTATTTTTTAGTTTGTCGAGTAAACTTTATAAAACACCTGCGAAACATCAGAAATGTAGCAGTGTAGTTCTCTATTCATCTATATTTTTAATAAACAAGAAAACTGAATTAATAGTATTGATTATTTTAATTGAGAAATAATTTTAGACTACTTATGAGCATTTTTTTATAGACTGGATAATATTAGTAGCAAACTAATATGTCTTACATTTTATGAGCATTTTCCAAGTTTTGGTATCTTAATTATTTATGCCACCTTATAGTGATGAAAATTAATGTAATATAGGTTCTTTCAAAAATTTAGTTTGTTGATATTTGTCTTTATCTTGATAATACTTCTTTGGTAGGAACATCCATTTGATAAGGCCTCTTTAAATTCATACAATTTTTCTTTTTTGCTGAGTGAGATTTTAGCAGAAAAGCAATTAAAAACAGTGGCTAAATGTATTACATTTTCTTTATTGTTGTGTGCCCATTTTATTGAAAGATCAATGGGATAGATAGATAGTTATTCATAGAAACAATTTTATCTGTAGTATAATTTTTTCTTCCACTCTATAATGTGTTTATAATATTTTTAGAAACCTCAAAAGAAGAGACTAATGAAGATAACGGTTCAGATACAGAGACTAAAGACGCAGACACGGCTAAAGAAATAGACGTTGAAAAGGTATCGGAGAAGAACGACGAAGAGTCCAATGATGAGAAAGAAAAGGCGGATCCCGAACCGCCCGAACAGACGGCGGCTACAGCCGAAGCGAAGAACGTGTCCCCACTCGTAACGGCAATACAAAATCTCATTAAAATCGTCGAGCTAAGAATGTAAATTTTTGACGTAATTTTTTTTAAGTAAGCCGAGCTTCGTGTGCACGATGAACGGACTGTAACGATAATCGAATAACGCGGTAGTGATTAGCAGGGACCACAAGAAAAGCGTTGCGTTCACAATGTCATCGAAGCTCTGCTATTTGTATATAAATATATGTTTAGTGTAATCTCGAAATTTTATTTGTATAATATTTTATGCGTTATTATTAATATTATATATATATGATACATATTAAAAAAAAGTTTATTATCGTTTGTGATTATAAAATACAAAGGTATATATTGTTGATAAAAGATTTAATGGTGATTCCGTTAAGTATATAATTTAGTGAAATTGTTTGACGGTTGAGTTCCGCGCTCTTTTTAATATATTTTTTGTATGTGGCTGTAATCGAGATTTGTATGTATGCAGTGCATTCCAAAGTATTGTAGTGTTCGGACAGTCGTGTCTGGTGTTTGCAGTTTGCAGCTACGTTCGGTTGGATCAATTCGCGTCCAATTGTGATATACAAAACTTGTATATATTTATATTGTATAATTTGACCAAAATTACGTTGAAAGCCAACGACGATTATGTACTTTCTAATTAATTTGATCGGTTTTAATATCCCTGGAAAGGTTTTGGAGGTTATGGTTTAAAATCCCAGATCGTATATCGACATGTCCAAAAAAAATCTCATATGCTACTGTTAAAATATAATATAGAAAAATAATAACATTAAAAAAGCTCAATTTGAGCCCTTTTTATCGATGTATGTTCTATTAGATATGCCACGAACTTTGATAATATTAAATTAAAGCACACATTAGCCAAACCCTGTTTTGAAAAAATAATATCAAAATAAATTAATACAGTTTTTTTGATATTGTTTTCTAATACCATTACAACGGTGCTGCAACCTTAAAATATTACATTGATAGAAAGCACTAGAATTGAGCTTATTTATGGTGTTTTTATTGCTTATATGCTATTTTTCAGTTAGTTTTTATTCATTGAATTAGGCGTATGTTTTTCTTACCAAATAATTCTTCAGAAATTAGATTGCCTATAATTGAGACAAAAATGAGGAAATTAGGGAGGGGGGAGATTGAGATTATGTACATAAATTGTAGGATATTAAATAAGTATTTTAATACATAAACAAGATCAGACTTCTTTATATTCATAAAAAAATGCTAGTTTAAAGAAACTGTATTCATCATGCTTTTACCATCAGGTATTTCAGTGCAAGATCTAAATCCTCTCTCCTAATAAATTTTGATATTTTTTATTTTTTCTTTAGTATTAATCGATGGCTTTACGTTGTCAATTGGTGCAAATGGTTTATTATTTTATTTTAAACATATGCTTTGAAAAATTGAAATTAATCATAAAAAATCATCTCAAGAATATAAAAGTATCAATGTATAATGTCTAACAAAAAAAATCAATACATTTTTATCTTTCTTGTAAAGTTAGCCATTTGCCACTTAAAGCTATCGATATAATAATTTAACAATTCTTTTATTGGGGCATTTTGATTTTACAATAACCGTATTAAAAAAAACTTTTTCCAGAATTTTAAAGCATTGTGCTATTGAGCCATATGTAATGAAAACATTATGCACATTTAGTACGGGGAGTGCACTTGAATCGTTTTATTTTGTCCATAGTCGAGTATTACATAATAAAACTAGTAGACGCATATTTGTACTGTAAATCTATTTAATATATCAATAATATCAGCTCGAAAGTGTCCATCGAAATATTTATTATAAAGTGATTATTTAAAATTTTATAAAACTTTTGACTACAAAAACAAAATTTGCGCTATGTATGTATACTAACGTATGCATATTTGTTGTCGTCGTTAAATGAAACTAATACATCCTAATATATTAATATAATAATAAATTATTAAATGTTGACTATACTGTTTTTCATGTTTACTATCCTAGTCAATACATAAGCTGTTTTCAATAATGAACCGCCACTGATGTATTGACCAAAACCCTCAAAATGCTCACAAGTAATTCATAATCGATATGTTTATTATATACATTTATAACGAAGTTATTGTATAATAAAAAAATACTGAAAAGTGATTTCATTCTGAAATATACACATGACTGATTATATAATAATAATACGAAGCGTATTTTATTGTAATGTATTACGTTACACATTTTTTAATACACGGTAGGCATTCATCATTAGGTTTTTGCATGTTGTGTATAATTATTAAATAATATGAAAAAAATACAACAATTTAAAACTTGTCTCTCACGGATCGTAAACGATCTAATCTAATGTGTAAATTTTTGTAAATTTCGGATGTAACATCCTTGCATTGGATATTACCGACTAATAAATCTTAATCAATCTCTTTTTCATCTTTAATTTTTTATGCAGGGTTATCGATGAGTATTATTACCGACGTATTCTAAACATGGCACAAAACTTTACTAGATTTGTAAGACACAACATTATTTTCTCCCGTGTCAATGTATCGTAATGTAAGCGTTTTATTTTAAAGGTCAATGTTAAAATTAAAAACGAGCACAATACTATTACAGCATAATGTAAATCGATCATTTTACGGCTCGATCGTTCACAATAGTCGTTCAGTGTATATGTATATGCTTCGATGTTAACACATGATGTAATGTATACGTAATATGTATTTTATTTTTAAAAGTCAATCAACGCGGTTGATTGACTTCGGTCATAGTGTATTTTGTAATTTTTAAAGTAATTACGGCATTTGCGCGCTTATATAAATGTTTTTACGTCATTCGTTATGGATTAAAAAGACGATCGATGCTATTGTGATGCGTGTGCAATCCAGGTTTTATTTATATGAGCAATTCTGTTTCTTCAATGCAGGGATTGGCAAATGTGGCTGGCTTATATTTATATTAAAATATAACTGTTTTTACATAAAACAATTTTTTATTAATCTCACTGTATTCATTTGTGCGAAAGTGACTCGAATGAAAGTTTTAAAAATGCAATAAAAAAAATATTCTATTGCCTGTAAATTGGCAGTATTGTAACATGTAGTCCTAATGATCGCCGTAAGAAGGCACAGCAGTAGTTCTAAATGGCCAACTGCATCATTCCTGTTTTGATTTTCATCGAAAAATGAATGTTCAGTATGGTGATGAATATCTGTCACCACAGCAAGGGAAAGCCCTGGATTTTCATAGATTTTTCCGAGCTTTTCCGACATTTGGTTGGTCCCAGGGGTTTTTCCGTTTTCCCGGGTTTTCCGGTTTTTCCGGGAGAATTTTCCGGGCGGGTCGGCTAGCCCACGGAGGGAGGTTCGGGTACCGGGGTTTTCCGTTGTTTTTCCGGTGTTCAAGTGAGTTTTTCCGAGTTTTTCCGGGTAAATCGAGATGGAGGAACTTGCACGAATGCGAAAGGCGATCACCGAACTTGACCTATTTATTAAGAAAAAGCCAAATGTGCATAATCCCATAAAGGAGGGCGTAACTGAGGTCAAGAGCGCACTCATCGCCCTTGAAACAGCAATCAAACGAGCTGGCCTTCCGGTGGTGACGATGAGCGAAACACCAGCAGGGACAGTTGAAACTCCAATTGCGGCTGCCGCGACACCTGCGGCCATCGCGACATCCGCGGCATCCGCGTCATCGGCGGCCATCGCGTCATCTGCGGCCGCTGAGCTTCCAGCAGCTACCGCACACTACGCGACAACTACTCCTGCAGCTACCGCTCCCCTCGCGGTTGACACATTTGCGGGGTTTACATCAGCGGAAGTGTCGACTCGCGCCTCCGATTGGCAGCAAGTGAAGAATGGAAGCAGAGGGGGAAAAAACCAGAAGATGATGGCGCCGAGAAGCTCAGCCTCGGCGAAGGCCGACCCGGCAAGGAAGCCGGCGGCGAAGAAAACAATGACCCCACCTACGAGAAACACGGCCGCGACGAAGAAAGAGGGCACCCTTCAGACGAAGAGTGTCGCAACCGGCCCTCGAAACGAGGCGATCGCGGTGAAGACGGGCTCCCTGTCCTACGCGGACGCGATCCGCGCCATCAGGAAGGGAGTGTCCAATCCGGAAGTAACGAAGGAAGTCCGCAGGATAAGGCAAACGAGGAACGGGGATGTCCTCCTAGAAATGGAGCGAGGATCTCAGAAGACGGAGGAGCTTCTGACCTCGATCAAGGAGACACTAGGAGAGAACATGCAGGTTCGCCGACTTGTGCCTCAGATGCGCATCGTCCTCCGAGACCTCGACGGAGGAACGGTCAAGGAGGAAGTCGTCGAGGCCATTCGAGCCTCAGCAGAGGAAGCGACCGACATGAAGGTCTCGCTGAAGCCGGCCTACGGAGGAACCCAGACGGCAACTGTCATATTGAACAGAACAGCAGCCGCCTCGCTGCTGGCACTGGGGAGGGTTCGCGTCGGTTGGATACACAGCCGAGTTCGAGCTGCTCAGAAACAGGAGGAGCGCTGCTTCAGGTGTCTCGGCATGGGCCACATCGCGGCCAACTGCACGGACCACAACGACCGGAGCAAGGAATGCTTCCGTTGCGGCCTCGAAGGCCACAAAGCAGCAACCTGCACCGTCAAAATCTACAGCACAGCAGAGAGGAAATGGCAGACTCAGGCGTAATCCGTGTACTACAGATAAATCTGAATGAGTGCAGAGCGGCACAGGACCTGATGCTGCACACGACCAACGAGCGAAATGAAGACGTTGTGTTGATCTCTGAGCAGTACCGGGACGGCCAGCACAGGTGGTACTCTGCGGCGGGGTGCAGGAGTGCAGTCTACGTGCCGTCAGTGCGGCTGAGGGAGACATCAGTTGGGGCGGCAGGCGGCAGAGGCTTCGTCTGGGTTGAGGTCGGGAACATACGACTGTACAGCTGTTATTACTCCCCGAACTCGCCCTTAGACGCCTTCACAACAGACTTGTCCTGGCTCGCGGACGACATATCCTCCTCCAGTCTGCCAGTTGTCGTCGCCGGGGACTTCAACGCCAAGGCGCCGGAGTGGGGCTCCAACAAAACGGACCGCCGCGGAAATTTGCTCGCGGAAATGGCCTCTCAGCTGAACTTGCACGCGGCCAACAGAGGAAATACGCCCACTTTCAGAAGAGGAAGTTACGGCTCTGTTTTGGACGTAACTTTTACAAGTGCGTCTATCGCTCATCGCGTCGCTGGGTGGCGCGTCCTGGAAGAAGTGCACTCGGCGAGTGATCATATGTACGTCGAGTTCGTGCTGACGCTACAAGACGCACGTCCGAGACCGCCACTGTCACAGAGTGGATGGGCGGTGCATAAGCTGGATGTCGAACTCTTCGATGAGGAGGTCGCAGCGAGAAGAGGTGCAGTGATCGAGACCGCACTGAGCGAAGCGTCGCCGGAGCGGACCGTGGAAGCGCTTAATGGTCTCCTGCGCTACTGTTGCGACGCGTCAATGCCACGAAGGAGAGGGCCGCCCCGACGATCCACATACTGGTGGACAGAAGAAATTGCGGACCTTCGCCGCGAGTGCCTCTCGGCGCGCAGAAGAGCGCAGAGGAGACACAGAGACGAGGCGTCAAGAGAGGGCTACAAGCAGGCTCGAAAAGCCCTCAGTATAGCAATCAGCGCGAGCAAGTCTAGATGCTGGGACGAGCTGTGCGCTATGCTCGAGGCTGACCCGTGGGGCACGCCATACAGGATGGTGAGGGGGAAACTCCGAAAAGCCACCGTCGATCCGTATTTGGAAGACCCGAATAACATGGAACAGATCGTCGACGGTCTCTTCCCCCAACACAGAGAAGAGACTTGGCCCAGCAGCGAGACCAACCCGGTCAACGAACGGAGCATTCTCTCGCCATTCACTGTGGAAGAGGTGGTCGACGCTGCAAAGAGGATCAGCGTGAAGAAGGCGCCGGGCCCGGACTGCGTGCCGAACGCAGTCATCAGCCGGATCGCCGAGACGGACCCGCAGCTACTAGCCGCGGTGTACAACGATTGCCTCCAAGGAGGCACATTCGCGAAGCCGTGGAAGAGGCAGCGGCTAGTATTGATCCCCAAGCGGAAGGGAGCTCTACCGGGTCCAACAGCGTACCGCCCTCTGTGCATGCTGGATGGGGCCGGAAAGCTCTTTGAGCGAATCATCCTCCAGCGACTGCAGGCAGTACTAGAAGATGAAAAGATGGGATTGTCGGAGCGACAGTACGGCTTCCGCCCGGGCAGGTCGACTATTGACGCCATCCAGAGGGTAGTCATGAAGGTGAGGCACGCATGGCGAGGCAGCGCGAAGACCAGCAGTCACGCCATACTGATTGCCTTAGACGTCCGAAACGCCTTCAACTCAGCCAGCTGGACGCTGACGGTGAAGGCACTCCGAGACCGGAAAACCCCAGCATGCCTGGTGAAGATAGTCGAGAGTTATTTCACGGACAGGCTGCTGGAGTATGCTTGCGGGGGCGAGAAGCGCACCCGACGAGTGACGGCGGGCGTCCCGCAAGGGTCGGTGCTGGGTCCCTCTCTATGGAACCTAATGTACGACGAGCTGCTGCGCCTGGAGATGCCCGACGGCGTCGAGCTAATCGCATTCGCCGACGACGTCGCAGTTGTCGCCACCGCAAAGCAACCGACACAGCTGCAGCAGGCAGCAGAAGAGGCGCTGCAGCTGATACAGAAATGGATGGATCAAGCCGGGCTCACACTCGCGGCGGAGAAAACCGAAGCAGTGTTTTTCACGCGGAGGCGCAAACTACCGCCACCCAGGATAGCGATCGACGGCCTCGAAATACCATTCAAGAGGGAGATCCGCTACCTGGGTGTGCACATAGATGACAAGTTGCGCTTCGTACGCCACGCCGAGGCAGCAGCGACAAAAGCGGCACGTGTGGCGGAGGACCTCGCCAGGCTGATGCCCAATGTCGGAGGACCGAAACAGAACCGGCGACGACTGTACAACGAGGTCGTCCATTCGGTCCTCCTCTACGGCGCCCCGGTCTGGGCACAGGCCATGACAATTCAGAAGGCCAGGCTCAGTCTCACAAGAGTGCAGCGAAGAAGTGCGCTTCGAGTAGCCTCCGCGTACAGGACAGTGTCTGGAGATGCTGTTCTTGCCCTATGCGGCTTGCCACCGCTGGATCTACTCGCCTTGGAGAGGCAGGCGACCTACAACGGCCAGGAGAATGAGACCGCCAGAGCTGCGACCATGTCCGAGTGGCAACGAAGATGGGACGAGTCCACCAAGGGTCGGTGGACGCACAGGCTCATCGGTGACCTGAGGACTTGGATCGCCAGGAAACACGGTGAGCTATCTTACCATCTCACACAGGGCATGACCGGACACGGTTGCTTCGGCACGTACCTGAAGAAGATTGGCAAAGCAGCGAGCGCCGTGTGCCACCACTGCGACACCGAAAGAGATGACGACGCTGAGCACACGCTCTTCGAATGCTCGGCGTGGGCATCGGACAGATCAGCGTTGGAGAGGACAACAGGAAGGCCTGCCGCAGTAAACACTATGGTACAATCAATGCTGCTGAACAGGAGCTTCTTTGAGGCATGGAAGAACTTTGTGACCTCCGTAATGCGACACAAAGAAGACGCTGAAAGACAGCGCAATAGCGGCCCCAACGGGACACAGTCCCAGAACTGAACGAACCGAAGGGATATATCGGACAGACAGTACCGGTCGTTCAGGGGAGGGCAGTAGATGGGTTTTAGCCGGTAGGTCGTTGACTAGCAACGGAATCCGGCACTGTCGTTAGCGACTTGGAAGCTAACGACGTCTTTCGAAGATTTCCCTCTACTTACCAAAAAAAAAAAAAAAAAAAAAAGTGTATGAATGGGCTAGTAAGTTCTGTAGCAGTCGACATACCAAGTAATGACATCAGAAGGAAAATCGATCAACAGCTATGTGGTTTTTATCTAAATTGATTTCTTCTAGAATCATCACTGGCCTCAATCAGTTTCTTCGACGTTTGTTACATTCTCTCCTATGATTTTCATTGCATCCAGAATATTAAAAGTAGGTATCTGCACGTTTTGAAATATCACAAATTTTTCAAGATGGAAAATTCTTTGGATATTCTTATATTTCGTTTCAGCATTCTTGAGTATTGACCAGTTAAAAAAAAAAATGAAAATGCGAGTATTTGTTTGCTGGACTAATTTAACAATGACGTACAATTCTACGAGCTTTTGCTTGTGATCTATGATTTTATTAGATAATTAATTATTATCGTTTTAGAAGTAGCAAAAAACAATTCTTCACTTTTACAAATATGAAAAGAGTAAATTCTGGACCTACGATTAAGTGGTTCATAAATAGATTATAAAAATTTTATAATCCGCGAGAATTGACAATGGTCGGCAATTCATAAAATTGTTTGCAAATTTTTCGAAAAAATCCAAGGATTCAAGAATTGCAAGTTTTTGGGAAATATATTAAACAAGCAGGTTAAATTTCGACAATTTGCTGATATTTATAACCAATTATCCATCTGTCTGTTTATGAATATGTTTTGTTTCAAATAATCTTACTTACATTCAGGTACTTTTAAAAATACTTTATACGATGATCCTTTATTGTTTTATCTACAAGTACTAATACAAATCAATAAGACGACTGTGTATAAAAACCTTTTTGTACCATTTATTTCTTCACTTTCATTCATATACTATATTGTCGGAAAAAATATTTTTGAAAATAGGGATTAATTTATGTAAAAAATACCCGAGAATCGGGTAATAAATTTGGCTGGGTATTTGGATGCCCTAATAAAAAGCCTTTTAGTAATCTTGTCAGTCACAGCTGTTTCGGGTTGTGAGATACCGAGATGATCTCAGTGGTTTATATTTTATTTTTACATGAGTATATTATATGTATGTATACAAATATAATTTAGGTGTCAGTATCGGGTGGCTATGTCGAATGCCAAAGTTTTCAGGTCAATCAAAAAAGTTTGCAAAATAATCTTTGAAGAGCTGATGTTGGTGCCTCTCGAAACGCATGAGTGTGTTAACCCTTTTATACTCTCTCTCGCAGAAGCTTGGACGAATGGAAAAAGGCTGTCTTCCGGGTGTCCCTCTATAAACGAAACCATTGTGGTGTCCTCCTGAATAATATGATTTGTTGAGCCCGAAACAATGCTATTATTTCGACTAATATAATTTACTGTTTTGGTTAGTGATTCATTTTTATGGTTTTGTAAAGTGTAGTTTCATTGTATATATTTGGATCTTGGATACTTTGCATTTAATAAATTATCAATTTCGGGTTGTCAATATAATAATACCATAAATAATAAGCTAATTAAGTAAATAAGTTTATTAAAAAAAAATAACTAGAAATATCACATCTGCTTAATTTTATTTTGTATTAAAGTTGGAAAATGTTGGATATTACCTAATGCACAACTCTTACAATAAGTCTTTGTATAAAACACACTGCACTCCTTATCGATGCACACCATGTTCTTGCATATGGTACAATCATTGCCGATAATCAATGTTTCACCTTTTCCAAAAGCGCTGAAAGGGTCTTTCATAACGTAGCTCTCTTCTTTCAAATTGATCTTCTTTGCAAAATAAGGTCGTTGTCCTTTAAAGTCGACCATTTCGTTCAAATTGCATAAAGAGCATTTGAACAATATTTTGCTAGGAGGATCGGTCGATTCTTTGGCGGACGGTTTACTATCGTCTTTGCTCATCTGAAAATAAAACACAATTTAATATATTAAATCATTTCAGCATTACAAATTGATGCAAATTACTTTTCTTTCGTGACTTCCAAGGGCCACCATTTTGGTCTATAAGTATTTGCTTTATTTCCGTTAACGATTAAATGCGGCGACGCCAACGCTTCGGCGATCCTCAACAAACCTATACCGACGTTCTTAGATACTCCTCTAACTTTTCCTATCGCTTTAGAACTATCAAAATTATAAATTGGAGTATCGTTGGGTATATCGCTGACGTCTTTTTCGAACAGGATCGGCATTAGTCTTTTTCGAACGACGCCAGTGTGATGCGTCCGCGCCGTCAATTCCTGTCCTATATAACAACCTTTATGAAAGCTGACACCGTGTAAATAATCACAATTCGCTTCCAGTGGAAACGAACTATCCGCAGGAACTTCTCCCAAGCCTTCCGACATACCCAATCGATAACGAAATTGTCTATAAGCATCTAAATCGCATTGTTCTATATCTAAAGACTCCTTTACAGATCCTATTATATTATCTACGGAAATAGAATTAGATGCTATAATTCGCATACCGATTTGACTCACTCTAGGATCTAAATAAAAATTTATATCCGAATTACTTTTAGTTAAATTTATAGAATCGTTATTTAATAATGATTTTTCATCTAACGACTTATCGTATATTGCCCAAATGTTCGTTTGGACACTTTCAATGTTAACGTTTTTTCTTATCTTGAATATTTTCAGATGCTTTTCTAGACGAGGTAATGCATCGAGGTCACACTCGACCATAAACGTTTCAGGATCGGCGGTAGAGTATACAAGTGAGTCGAACAATACCCTTCCTTTGGGATTGAGAAACATCGCATACATCGATCGGATCCCTTGCTGCAGGTGATGCATATCGTTTGTGATTAAACCTTGCAAGAAATCAACCGAAGCCGGTCCTCTGAGCCTCAGAGAGGCGCGATTGCCCAAAAGCGTCAACGCCGCTTTAGATATCATTTTGGATTTTACTATTTAAACTGACAATATTAAAATAACTTGCTTTTTTAATTAAAAAACGTCGACCATGCTCGATGTTTACGTTTGACAGATTATATCATCTGATTAGATTTTTTAAATTTGGTCATAACCCAAATTAAATCGACTATCTAATCGAATAATACATTTATTTAGAGCATATATTCCATACAGGGGCGAATCGACCTAACGGGCGATCTGGCATTGCCATTGCAAGTGTTTCCACGTAAACGTACGTGTAACATTTGTTTTGGTAATAAAATTACACGTAAGGCAAATGTATAAAGTAATAAAATGCCCAATTTTAGTATTTTTGTATGTTACATACGTTTTATTTTAAGTAATTTAACTTTAATTTTTATAGAGATGTTTTTTATCATTTATTTTTAATTATTATTATTTATAAAAAAATATATTGTTTTATTGCGAACGTTTAAGAAGCCGCACGTGTTTGACATTATTAAATCTGCGTAGAAAATGCGTTTGTGTGCGTGCATAAACAATGACAAAAAAGCATAACATGGTCTCGGTCCGCTACGCTCGGTTAAAAATATTTCAGCCTCTCGACAGTAAAATAGGTATTTAAATCATATTATATTTATATTTTTTATTCAAATCAGTTTTTCAGTCAATTTTATTTCACGTACAATTATTCTAATCAAAATTTATTTAAATCGGCACATTTTTAAAATTGACGAAAGTGGCTTTATTCATTGATAACATTATGGCCGGTTTTTACATTCATATGGCAACATTGAACGCAATGTTTTGAAGTTGACAGATAGCGCCCGGTTTCGTTATTGTTAGTTTTCTGCATTATAGTGCAGAAAATTGCTTAAAATGAACTCTATCGAACCACAAAGCTTAAACAGAGCTTTTCCTATACTCGACGCTTCTTTAGAATCGACGGTCACACAAGAAGAGTTCCAATTTTTGATCAAATCGCTGGCGGAGTTGAAGCTGATTCCGAGCATCTTGGAAGCCATTTGGTCGAGTATAGAACTTTACCTACGAAGATATGCAGTTCCTGATTTCTGGCGCAAATTTACTAGTCAAACCGAAGAGATGAAAGGCTTCGAGTTGTTCAAATGCGCCGTGGACGATTTATACGGCACTCTCTATAGATTCGCACCGCAGTTGGAAAGGATGGAGCTGCTTTATAGTATAAGTCCAGTGAAAAGATCTATTTATGGGGAAAATAATGTAATAAGTGGCTTCAAACAGATTGTGAAAGCGACGCTTTTGGCCCAGTTGCGCTTAGATTTTCAGTCTGTGGTGCACGATTTTTATAAAATATCGTTTAACGTGTTCTGTTTTGCGAACGATTACGATCAGTGCGATATGGGCGACGATTTGCCTAAATGCGGAGGCTGCGGTAACGAGAGAGAGAACGAATGTCATCAATGCGATTATATTATCAAAGTGTTTCATGAGACCAACAGGAAATTGATGGATCTTCAAATCTTGGAACGATTGACGGGTCAAGTGTTGACTAATTTGATACAAGTGAGGATCGAGAATCACGTGCAAGAGACGTGCAAAGGTACTTTTGACGTTTCTCATATTGTGGCGTTGGAAGGATGGCTCGATATTACCGTAATGTCTTGGTTGACGAGAATATATTGCGCCGGTTCTGCTAAACCGCCGATAAACGATCCGTTTATTAAAGATACGATAGAAAAATTTAAGCAAAAGCTCAGTTGTTTCCTTTACGAGACTTATACAAGGATACGGATCGATCAGCTGTTTAATATTATAATAGAATATCCAGATTCTCAACCGGCTATTGACGATATTAAAGTATGCTTGGACAAGACTGAATTGAGAGGTTTATTGATGCATAAATTGCAAGTCGCTTTGGAAACTAGACTATTACATCCGGGTGTTAATACGCCGGATATATTAACAGCTTACGTAGCTGCTATTAGGGCGTTGAGACACTTGGATCCATCCGGCGTCTTATTGGTTATAGTAACTCAACCGATTAGAAATTATTTGCGCACCAGAGATGATACCGTGAGGAGCGTCGTGAGCAGTCTGACGGAAGATGGACCCGGTTGCGAATTGGCCGAAGAACTAGCTCGAGTGAGCGGAGACGAAGTCATACAAAACATCACGGGTAACGAAGAAGAAGTTCCTTGGGATCAATGGTGTCCAGATCCGGTCGACGCGGATCCGAATACGTCTTCGAGATATCACAGGAGCAGCGATATCATTTCGATGCTGGTCAACGTGTACGGAAGTAAAGAACTGTTCGTCAACGAATATCGCACGCTTTTGGCCGATCGACTGTTAGCTCAAGGCATTTGCAATGCAGAAAAGGAAAGACGGTACCTAGAACTCCTAAAAATACGTTTTGGCGAATCTCAGTTACATTTCTGCGAAGTCATGTTGAAAGACATATCCGATTCTAAGAGGATAAACGGATTGATTCAACAAGATCCTAAATTCAAGAACGCCACCAAGAACTTTTCTTCGAACGCCATGATACTATCGGCACAATTTTGGCCTCCGTTTAAAGACGAAACTCTCGAGCTTCCCGCCGTCATTAAAGAACAACTCGAGTTATATACCAAGTCTTTCGAAGAACTCAAAGGAAATAGGACTCTATGTTGGAAGCCGCATCTGGGTACGGTGAACATTGAGATCGAAATAGGCAGTAAGAAGATGGATCTTTCAGTCTCCCCGATGCACGCTACTATAATAATACATTTTCAAGATAAATCCGAGTGGTATTTAGACGATTTGAGTCAAGCGATGAAGGTGACAGCGACAGTTTTGAGACGTAAAATGACTTACTGGCAATCGATGGGTTTGATCACCGTCACTTCGGGCGATAAATACATGTTGGTCAAAGACGACGAATCCGGATCTAAACATCACACGATGCCCGCTAAGAAATCGCAAGAGATGATATGCGAAGAAGAAGACGAGAGTCCAATGGCGTCAGTTTTGGATCAGAGAGAAGGAGAATTGCAAGTATTTTGGGCTTATATTGTCGGAATGTTGACCAACTTGGATTCTATGCCTCTAGAGAGGATACATCAAATGTTGAAAATGTTTGCCTCTCAACGTCCCGACACCGAATGCAGCCTTCAAGAATTAAGGCACTTCTTAGAGACTAAAGTTCGTAACCACCAATTGATCCTACAGGGCGGTTTATATAAACTGCCTAAACCCTAAAAATGAAACTGCGATTATTTTGTGTAAATTAATTTTATTTCATATGTATATATATATATATATATATATATATATATATCTAGAACAGTGCATTGTTAAATAAATTAATAAATAATACTTATTATCTTTCATTATATCTATGTTTAAGTGTATTAATAATTACTGTTTGAGTAGTCAATAAATTATTACATTATATTCCTGAGGAAATCTAAGTAGCACTTATAATATAACATTAACGTAATCGTCAATTAAATCAGGAATAGATATTATTTTGCATATATTGATTTTATAAATCTCATAATTATTTTCGTTGAACTGTGCGGTTTCGTTAAAAAATACTAAATAAATAGGGTGTATAATCTACGGAATTTCAATAAAAAATTCACAACCAAAACTTAGCAAATTGAAACATTGAACGCATTCTCCGTATACAAATTAAATAACACTGTGCGACAAAGACAAGTTTTTGCTGCAAAGAGGCGATAACCTGATTTTAAATTTCGTTTTTGACAAAATACTTCAAAATCATTTGTGATTATATTTTTATTTTAATGCTTATGATGGATTATGATATTTTAAAAGCCAATATTATAATTACTGTTTTCGTTAAATTTTGAAACTTTAAAAAATTTCATCTACCAGAATTTTTTACAAAATTGGAAACCTTGGTGGTTTTAACAAGATATGATATCTTGGCTAAGTTAGCCAGTCTGTTTCGCCTTTATGTTTAAAAGGAGAAATGTTCAAAATTTATAACTCCGTTAATATTATTTATATTACTATTCCGAAAATATATACAAGTTTTTTTTATAAAATACATAAAGACCTTAATTTTGAAAATGATCTTGAACAAAATTAATTTTAAAATCAGCATAGGTTATCGTATCTTTGTGACAAAAAGTTAAACTTTTGCCGTACAGTGTAATGTATAATCGTGCGCTTTATATATTCCATTGAAATCAATACTTGTTAGTTAAGTACTCACTGCCATAACCATAATAAAAAAATACTTTTGAATTACATGAGTAGTAAATTAATTACTAATGGATGATTATGTACGTGATGATTGAAGTATGAATATTAAAAAATTAAGATTTAAAAAAATACAATGAATTAGTGAATTGTATAAAAATAATTCTTATTACATAAAATACTATATATATATATAATATAATCATTATTTACATATATATGTATACTCATATATGTGTATAAATCATTTAAACTGGCAACAAATGGAATAATTTCAATGACTATATAAAATATTATATAAGTGTATATCATTCGCTTCAAAAATCCGAATCGAATGAACGAACGAAATATAAAAACTCACACAAAATCATAAACGAGACGATGATTATGCAAATCTATAAATGCATCATAAAAATGAAAATACAGGTACGTAACGCATCCGACGACGGATGTAACATGCGTAAAATAAAAACAAAATAAACATGACACGTCGAACGTAACCTCACGCAGTTTAACACGGATAGTCGCTGAGAAAGGCACTTTGGAAATGAAAATAAAATCGCTGGCAAACGATAGTAAGGAATGCCGTTTGATTGTGAGGTCACCGATGCGAGCGGTCGATCTATCTGTGTTTGCGTGTGGTCGGTAAGGTCGGACTGTGAGGCGGCGTGGTGTGAAAGTTGCTCTGGCCGTGTGTCGTTTGAGAAGACTGCTGCTGCGGCCGCTTGAACGGTCCGATTCTCTTCAGAGGTCTGGGCGAAAATCCATGTTGTGCGACAGTCTGTTGGGAGACTTCTTGGTGAGATGCTACCACTGTTGTGTGCGTTATCCAATAAGCTGGATTTCGGGAATGTCCAGTAGTGCCACCGTCTAGTAAAGCAGCGGCTAAAGTGGTGCCACTGTTTTCTAAAAATAAAATCATGGTAATTGAGCATATATTAGATAGAACTATTTTTATTATGTACAATTTTTTTCTTCAAACTGTCACATTTTTTTATTGACATTTTAAAATAAAACTATTTAACATAAAGAAGTTGTTAAAAAAAGTCAATGGATTAAATGCAATACACTTTCAAATAAATTTTAGAGGCAAGCCAAATAATTGGTTTCCTATCGGTAATGTTTAACACATTGAATACCTTGTGCACAAATTTGTGCATCTCGTCATTTCAACTTCATATAACAAAAACACACGTTAAACTGCATATTTACCGTAATGTATTTATTTAGCGTTTTAGCCAAAGATGTTACAAATATTAATCTTTTATAAATAAAATAGTTTAAAAAATCAATAGCTGAAATTCCAGAGGCTCAAAACTCACAAAGTTTGATATTTGTTGTTTTTATAATAACTAAACGTATTTCACCATTTTATTATAATCTGTAACATTTTTATTTTTAAAATATATATATTTGGTGATTTTAAGCCCAAATATATATTTTATTTTATTGGTACACGATTGACGTTCACCAGTTTTACCATTATGAATATAAAAAATAATCATGATGGTTTAACAAAAGTTGAGGTTTTAATTTTCGCAAATAAGCCCTGCATTTTTAGGAATAATACCCGGTATTCGACGTGTTAATAAGAACACTTTTAAAGTATATAGGAACAAAATTTGTGAATATTGATTGTAACTTAGAATATCCAGGGAAATAGTATGAAATTAGACAGAATTTATACAATAACCTATTATTAGGAAAAGTTAAAAGTTATGTCATTTATTTCTTATATGTAATTAGTAATTCCAGTTGGTACCGTTAAATCAACAAGTGGTTATTGTTGGTGCAAATAATTAAAAAAGGTCGATTTTGACGTCAACGATGGCCATCTCTGCCGTTGACCTATAAAAAATGATACAAGTGCTATAATACACGGTAAATTTACAATTTAATCACAATCCGGTCACCGCAGGCATTGACTGATGAACGTAAAGCACATTTATGTAATTCAACCATAAACCACAAATATATTATGTATTAAAATGTATGCAGAAAATGTTTAACTATCTTTACATAAAAGAAGACGACACAACATTTAGCTTCCCAAAAATATTATAGTATAGTAATTAATACCTGGCTTTAATAACCGGTGCGATGAAGACAACGGCAACGGTGAATAAACCTTTGCTATAAATTGCTCGAAAGTTGTTGGCTCTTTGTGCTGCGATACAACGCCTTCCAAGCATCGAGCTCTTTCCGAATAAGCATGTTGATAAAGAGGCATCGTAGCTCTGATGGCACGACTAGCGTTGAAAGCTGTCGCTCTTATAAGACCGGCCGCTATCGAAACTGGCAATATGCTCTCGTCGAACAAGGGTCCAAACATAGGTACCTAAAATGTATACAATAACAAAAATTACTACCTATTTAGAATACAATCTATCGAAAAAACTTACATCAGTCTTTTTTGTAACGGTACACCGCACTAAATTTCCAGGAAGCGGATATAAGACGATCAGAACGTCGCAAAATTGAGTAGGCAGAGTATCGCGCCTGTATGGTCTCCAATGTTCACTCCAAACAATATGAACTTCATCGTTTCCGAGATGCCGAGTCTATGTATTAAAAACGTATTAAGGTTTTTAAATTCTTATCAATATTAAAAAGGATGTCTTAGTAAAGTACACAATTACCTTATTGAGAATTGCTTCAGGCGTACTAGATGGCATCCGTGTCGCCACATGAAACAAGGCTTCCAACGTCATAGTGGCGATGTACGGAGCGCTTACACCGCCGAGACCTCCTCTTTGAAGTCCTCCGAGGAAACCGTTGTGCGATTCCAACTCTATTTCCCAAGCGAGCGCGGCTAAGAACGCCTCATATGCCGGACTTCCACTTCTATTCGACAAAATCGTGTTCCTTTCTTCTTGTCCCCTAGCCACGTAGATTACAGCAACTTTGTGCGTTTCTCGGCATCTTTGCGCGTCAAGATTTCTCAACTCTCTTAAGAGTCTGTCCGATCTTTTCAACAAATGGACAGCTCCCCTTCCACCCCAGCCAACAAAACCGAGATGACTCAATAACAATCGGCACTGTCTGTACGTGGAGCTGTATTCTGACACGTCACCGGATTCGGGTGTCGGCAACGATTCTTCTTCCATATTCTCTACGCTTGAAATTTCTATATTTTTAGTCAAATACTCTGTTTCGTTGTTTCTATGCGATAAGATGACTGATATTGTATCATCTTCCATGCTGCCCGGTAGTGGTGATGGAGCTGGCTGATTCAAACCGAGTCCGTTGTGTTGTAAAAGTTCAGGACTGGTGTGACTGATGTACTGAAGAAGCTGTATAGGATATTAATTATTAATTTACATTGTACAATAACATATGAGATTATTATCTAAAACTTACATGATCTAATTGATGCTGATCTGGCGGCGAAGTATGATAGTCTGGTAACTGATTAGGTGGAAACAGTGGAGGTAGTGATGATAAGGGAATATTGTAACTGGTTGATGCACTTAAATTTCTGTAAAGAGGTTAAAGATGGTTTGATAATTATTTTAAAAAAAGAAAGCAAAAAGTTCAGATAAATTATGCTTATTCCAAAGAAAAAAAATATTTCACGGTGTACCACAGGGGTCCAAATTAGGGCCATTGATGTTAATAATATAATTAATAACAAATGTAAAATACATCTGTTTGCAGACGACACTTTAATTAATTGCATAGGTGATAATGTTAACCTTTACCGGACCGAGTGTACGAAAAAAACGTACGCTCCCAACGTGGGTACGGAAAGACCCCCGATCTTCATACTAATTTTTAGACCTTTTCGACAAGAAATAATAGCATAAAATCAAGTATATGCATTTGAACAATCATTACATATATTAATATCATGGAATTATTATATTTTATAACATTTTATCGTTTTTTTACGTAAAATAAAATTACACTAAGAAGCGTCATCATCGAAGCATGTCATTTTCATCACTGTGGGCGGGCAGAACAGTGTCCGCTATCCCCACTACTACCCGATGTTGCGACAAGTGCTACTGTTTCTCAAACTATTGTATTAAAAATAATATATTTACTTACTACATATTTATTTTTTCATTTATAAATTTATGTGCAGGGCTTTACATATTATCATCAATATTCTCTCTCTCCGAGATCAATATCAAGTGTCTTCTCTTTATTTGATTCCCATATTTATATACATTGCACACGTGACGCATTTCCTTATGACACATTCCATAAGGTAACATGTACACCATCGATTTGTCCCTTCGATCGACCCTGTGACTACATGTGACGCATCATCTCTTTGTGACAAAGAGAACAAGTCTAGTACTGTTTCCAGTTTCAAGTGTCCCATCGATTTATGGTTTCGTTCAAACGAATGATACCGAATAGACCCCTTGTTTGCTCTAATTGCTTTAACATAAACAAACGTTCGTATATCACGATTTTAGGTCGATGAACTAATTACGTTGCATCGTTGAAATTGTGTCGCAATCTTATTGAATTATATAATTATAGGAATTCATAGATTCAAAATCAGAGTATATAACATAAACACCGCGCGTATTGAATAAACACTGTCTCAAAAATTGCAAGAGATCCGTTAGGTCCTTGGCGACACCGGAAATCATAAACATTCCAGAGCAATATGTATATCTCGCTCGCACCCAATAGATGAAATACACATTTTATGCATTTATAACCGAAAGTGTGGGCGAAACAAAAATATTTTATCCCAACTGCTTTTTCTGTTATGTTATGAATGCACGCAAAAAGACCAAAACAATAGATTTAATCGGAAATGTTTAATTTAAATTTTTATATTGCCATTGATTCATTATTATTATTATTGTTTTTACATGTTACACTAAAAAAACACTATGTAATAAAAATAATGATGACAATAAAACTTCTTACATACCTAAATATTATGTAATTATGTAAATTTCATTAATAATTATAACACTAATATATAAAACGATGAAATCACAAAAACACGATGAAAAAATTAAATTTGCCGTCAACTAAATACCACGCGAATTGAGAAGCGCAGTTTCGTCATCCGTTTCTTCGTGCGACACCGGAAATCGTGCGCATTCCAGAGCGATATATGTATATCTCGCTCGCACCTAATGGATGAAATACACATTTTATGCATTTATAACCGTAAGTGTGAGCGAAACAAAATATGTTATCCCAACTGCTCTTCTTGTTATGTTACGAATGCACGCAAAAATATCAAAACAATGTATTTCATCACAAATGTTTGTTTTTAATCCTTATTTATGTATGAAATCTACTAAAAATTATCAGAACATATGTGTAATGATTTAATACAGGAATACATATAATATGAACTTATTAACATTAGTAATTAAAAAGTTACAGCTAAAAATAGCGACTTAGGGGGCTTCGAGTACCCCGCTTGGTCCTGGCTAGGTTAAAGAAGTTGTAGATAACTTAACATGCGGGTTTTTTTTGAAAAATAAAAAAAATATAAAAAATTTATATTTTTTTCGAAATATATTTTAAAATTCTTTTTTAGAGCTTACTATACAGCTATAAATAAATAAAATATAAAGATTTTTTAGTGATCTATCAAGTTTTATTTCATTGACTACAAGAAAAGTCTTTGACAATTTGGAATGTCTAGTAGTGATTGGGAATTTCAAGGGAAATTAGACTAATAGATCAAATCTATTGGATGAATCAGTTATAAATAATATACTTACATTACAGCAGCAGGAAAATGAGGTATTGGTTGAGGTGAGCATTTAACTTGTGGATCGCTGTATAGAGCTGAGGCATCCCAACATGATTTACCAGTGATATCTCGTAAGATCAATCTAACTTGTTTATCCGCCGTTACTAAACCTATAACGATATTTTTACATAGAATTAAATTCATTAGCCGAGTTATACGTGAAATAAAACAGAAACATACCTGGAGCTACACCTCCACCGGGCATTTCAAGCGCCGGCAATTCAATCAATGACGCCAAAACTGAATCGCTCAAACGAAACATTTGAATATGCGGCGCCGCCAAAACGGGAGTGCCGAGTTCAGGTCCAAGTCCCGGTGAGTCGTCGTTTTCGCTCACCATCGACGACAATTGACAACCGCTGTTCAACGGGAAATGACCGAGAAACAATACTAATTGATTGCAGATCTGTAAACATTAAAATATAAGCGATAAGACATATTACAATTGAAAAATACGTAGGATATACAATATAAATACCATCTTTGCCCAAAGTTTAACATCAGTTGTGGAAGAAACCGGAGTTTTAAGTCCGACATTATCCAAGTGAATGTTCGGATCAAAGTCTTCATCGACCGGGAGTGATATGTTAGTGATATTGGCATCTCTGCCTCTCATGATGGCGTACAATACCTGATCATGTTATATAAAAGTTATTTACATGTAAAGATATCTTATCGAAAATTTGATTCAATGTGCAAAACCTTGAAGACGATGAGCAGTAGCGGGCAGTTTGCAGATTCGTTAATCTTCATCAAACTTGGAATACCCATTCTGATGCAATATTCCGCCAGGCAGAGAAGCATAGAACCGACTAGTGATTTAATAGCTTCTCTATTTAAAGACGTCGCCAATTGCCCGAGGCACACACATATAGTAGATACAATTTTTTCTGAAACACAATCATCAAAAAATTAATTATATAAAATTACTTTTTTAGGCATTTTTCTGTACATTTACTATGTGAGTATATAATCCTACTCTCTGATTGAGCAATTTGATTTTGCAGTTATTATTTAGGACCCTGCTGTTTTATATTGAATGCCATCTTTTCCTAAATCTACTCATTTGCACTCTAGTGCCCCGAAAAAAAATAGTCATGTAATTCAAATGTATTTTAAATTAAAGCAAGAAAACATTTTTATTTATATTTATTTCCTTTAGTATACATTAATGTTGTTCATTAAAAGTTTGCTTTCTGAAGTAATAAATGTATGGCTTTGACTTTGAGTAAGGTTATATTTGTGTACTCTTTCTAAGGAACCACCTTCCAATTTATTTAGGTAAATATAAAAAGACTGGGTCTTTCTCGAACTAATCGCATGTTTATTTACATTAAATCTTAATCCTGGGCTACTGCAACATAATAAAAAAAGCAAAATTGAAACATACCAGGCAATTCAGGATAGTTCTTCATCATTTGTTCTGTATAGTCAGCCAATAGAAGAAGGATATCACTAGCAATTTTGGCTATGTATTTATTTTTCATCTAAAACATTCATTATTCATGATAATATAAATGTTTATGACGTTGATATTAAAAAACAACTTACAGTCAAGGCTTGAAGAATATTGTTCATACAATCGGGTAAACGAGAGCAGTATTTTTGTTCAGCTAAACATTGATGACAGTATGTTCCAAGTGCAGCTATAGCTTCGCATCGAGCTAAAGCTTGAGGTTCTCGCCGACAAGCGCGAACCAATATATTCAAGACATGCTCCTACAAGTATTATACTTATAATTCTGAAGCTATAAACTATGGTTATTTAATCACGGTACCTTTAAATCGGGACATTGTACCGTCGTATACTGTTGAGCATACGGTTGTAGCATAGGCGCATTTAGTAGTACATCGGGAAGGCTTAGTAAAGATGCTAAGAAATTAACTGCCTCTGTACGGGGACACTGAAAATAAATGCAAATAAAATAAGATCCATTGAATTTAATGTATTATTTGATTAATGCAACTAGAAAAATTGATTTACTGTATTTACAACTGAGTTTTTAATAAAACTCATCACAAACGGACTCTGTGACGAACACTACCGACGAAAATAAATAGATATGCAAAATAGTTTTTTCTTGAGATCTTACGTTTTGTCCAATGTCTGAAGAATTAAGCACAATGGTCGAAGCGTGTACAAAGTCAAGCAACAACAACGTATAACCGTCTAGAGCTAAAGACAGATATCTCGGCGCCGCGTTTCTGATTAAAACGTCCACAACGCTCCTATCTTCCCCAGTCAAACCTGTAAATAAAATAAAAAACATTAATTTGAAAGGGCCATGGAAATATTTTTATGAATATATATCCTACCGTGATGCAACGCTCGGTGATAGAGAGGTAAATGTGGACGCGGGGGTGTTGGAAAATACGGTGCTCTACACGTAAGTGAACACAAGAGCCGCAACGCAATTAGTTTTCCAGGTTGATACGCAGCCGGTAAATATTCAGCGCCTAAGCACCAACTGGCTACGAGACCCAATGGTACGTGAGTCTCCGAGTTTCCGTTTGCAGTCTGATTTGCTGCAATCTGTACAGAATAACATGATATATACTTCTATATTTATAGATAATTATTTTAATTAATCATACTTTTAATAAGGTTTCATTTAAATGCAGGAGATATTGAAAGACTTGTAAATGCAGAGCTGGTTCCGGAAGCATGTTAGGATCGCCCAAGGCGGCTAGCATCCTCCGCCATAAAACGGCGGCTACGTCAGGAAGCCATCCACGTGCAGATCCTCCGCATATCACACCGCGTCCCGTTTCACCTCCAGCACACCATTCTAGCATTATCGATTAGTTATTGGAGATAAATTTTGATATAGGCAGCATCTTTAGGCATTTACTGACCAACGTTTGATGTCTCGGCTGCTAAATCTATCTGTAAAGGCGAGTCTTTAATAGAACTGCTTTCTAATCCACTGGACGGCGCTGGAGAAGGCGATCTAGTGCCTGTTCATTGAAAATTTCAAATTAAAATAAAAGCTGGTGAACTCGAAACCTGTTTATGATAAGATATTTACCAGCTTCGGACTCTCTGTCTTCATTGCCTGGACTGTTTCGTAATGAATCTAAAGAATGACACCTTCTCGGCTTGGAATGATCAAATTTTTGGAGATCTAAAATATTTAAAAAAAATATAGTAAGAATGAGCTTGAGGATGTAAATGAACACTATTACCTTCAATTTGTGCGGGAGGTAAAGCCAAAGGCCTTGCAGTCAAATGAGGATCACTTCGGCAGCGAGTTAAGGTACCTTGAGTCGAACCTTCTCTTCTGACTTCAGCTTCAACAATCTTCGGTGATTTTCCTATGATTATATGTTTATATTAGTTATGAAAATCATACATTTTTAAGGTACAATTAAAATTAAACGTATCATATAACTTTGGCCAAAATAGTGAGGCACCCAAATAAATGTGTTACCAATAGGCTGAGACAATTTTTTCAATACATCTACAATATTTCGCAAAGCCAATGTAGAATTAGATTTTAATTTAAAAACTGACAATCTCGGAAACCAACCTCTAATTTAGCAAAGCAAGAACTGTTTTATGAATCCTGTAGTAGATTATAATATTTAATTGTATTAATGCGACCCTCGGCACATGAACACTGTTCCTACCACTGCAGACATGAAACCTCAGATTATAGCACTGTGTTTAGCATATGCACAATATAGTTGAAGAGATATTCTTTGATACATGTTAGGGACTTCCCATAGGAGTCCCAAAAAATGTTGAAAATCAAAGTCAAAAAATCAATTACATAATGACTTCCGTCATTTTAGTTTAACTGTAATGATAAATTAAATTTAAATATTTAATTATACAAACGGAGGTAAATAAAAATTTATTTTAAATAGACTCATCGGATCAAATTACTTTTGCCCATTCTTTAAATGTTCCGCCCCGAGTGTTTTGCCAAGCCCGTTCTAAGCTTATATTTTTTATCTTTTTTCCATACAAGTCCCTGCTTGCAGATATTTAATTGACAAGGTCTTAAGACGCCATTTAGCAGGATCTGTGATACAACATCCACTGGTTAGCTCTTGACTGATGTCAAATTTGCTACTGGTCCCAGAGTTTTGGCGATGGGCCTTTTATATCTGTCTTTTGCGACTAAATTCAAATCATTTCTGCTTCTTTGGCACTTTAATATATCCTATTAATGATTATAGAAAATTTAATATTAATGCTATAATTATGATTTATTAATCATGATGTATCATTTGTTTTTTATATAATTAATGGCTCCTTTGTTAATGCAGTAATAATAAAATGCAGTGGGAACAAAATTGTTCCGTTAGTATTTTTTGTGAACTATTGTTGTGAATTATTATTTTTCTATTAGAATAAATATTAAATTTCATTTCATATGTAATTTTAAATGAAAGGAATATTATAATTATTTAGTTGCGATTCAGGATGGCCATGAATATACTAGTTACATGTAATACCTGAATGTGAAGCGACTGGAGCGCTAGTGACCGTCGTTGTCGACTTAGACGTATTGTTATTCCGTCGAATTCCTCGTTTATTCTGTTGATCGTTTGACCTATCTAATGGTAAATCGGCTAAATCCAAATTATAGACGTGTCTTGCTAGAACACGAGTCAACGTGTCCATAGTTTTCTAAAACAAAAATGAAACCAAATCGTAGTTAATGGTTAAAATAACTGATATAATGCATAAGAAAAATGAGAAGGTCTTACGGTCCATTCTTTCACGAGATCCTCCCAATGGGTCAGTCTGGCCAAGACGTCCATGAAGCTTTGCCACAACTCAGGCTTAACGGTCACATTCAGATTGGCTTTAATCCATGTAACTATCAACGTTTGAAACATGGCTGATGCTAAAGATCCACCTATAATTACATTTCAAATAAAATATCAATTAGTTTTCATCAATATTTTGATTGTATATTTACCAAGCGTATCATGCTTCCGTTTTGGTGGAATCCTATTAAGTACGAGCGACGTTATTTGCAATAATACTACAAGTAATTGTTCCCTGAAAAAAAAATAAGACAAGTAAATTAAATAATAATAATTATTGTATAATTTCAGGGTATTTTAGGAGATTTATCACGGACCAGGTGTGAGTGTCCATTGTAGTCCACATCACCATATATCTATAAATATTTATCACTCTTTTGCAAATGTCGGTTTGCTCCTCTAAAAGTTGTTGTTGTGTTATTCCACTACCGGCTGGCGGCGGACTCGGCAGACATAGAAAAACATTAGCAGCTTGTGTCATGAATACTTGAAACACTTTCTGAAATATTATATAAAGCGATAATGATTTGTTAAATATTATTGTAATGGAGATTGTTAATACCTGAAGGCCTGCCCTCACTAAATGATTATCCTTGTGTATTGCACCTAGATACGAATCGTTACGAAGCTTTCTTGAGGGAACCATTACATCGTGCATGGCATAAGTACTTCCGATGCCGCTGGTGTTGCTGTGCGTGCTCTCCAATAAAAATGGAGGGATTTCAGAGAACTGAATATAAATAATACGAAATGTAAATGTATAACCAACGATTCAGAAATATTGTTACATCAAAAATGTAAACATATTATTTTTCTTTCAATAGATACCAAGGAAAATAAATATAAAGAGATGATCTCTACAAAGAGGCATGGTTTTAATATTCCATTGATTGATTTAACAATTGCATATGGGCGAAGGAATGCATTTTATTACGGAAAAAAGAGCGACATAAATGTAGAAAAGAATCCACCCTTAAAGTATTTGGCCAAAAATAAACTGAAATTAACTGAAACAAGATTCTATGGAGTTTGGGTATGAAAAACGGAATGATTACATAAAAAAATACAAATAATGCAACTGAACTTTTTGTGAAAAACATAGAAAATTCTTTAAAAAGATTCACTTTGTAGTAATATTTGTGAATTATGTATGTATTATTTTCATTATGACTTACGTTCATTTGAATCCAATTCTTATAAACAGTGATGACGCGTCTAATGACGGCGGAATGAGAAAACGGCAGAAGGAAAGCCTGTCGTAGTATTTCATGAGTAAAATTAATATAATCGCGAGAGGAATTAAGTACATCTCGCACTACAGCAATACCGTTAATTTCTTCAGTGTTAGATTCTGTAAATAGATACATATAATGTTAAGTAATTTCACTTTTTTATGTACTTTTTATGTATTCGATGGTATACCTGAATCTATACTTTGGTGTGTGACATTTTGGTCTAACGACGCGCCTCTATATATGTCTCCCGCCGTACTAACAGTGAAAGACTGTTCCGACTCTTCGCTATGACTTGTGAGAGAACTAAATTGATGTTGATGGTTCAACGAGGTCGTCGACATCGAACTGGCTCCGTGAGTTTGAACCGAGGACAAGGAAGACGGTACCAGAGATGATTCGCTGGGTTGTTTTTTGGTTACGTGCATATAGTTAGTGATCCACTTGATTAACGTGACTCTACATATAACGTAGTCGTCTTCTAAGACAGCATGTTGCGACGGTAGTTCTATTAAAAAAAAATATATAAGAAAACTACTAAATAAGAGATAGTATATTATTTAAATATAATTACCGAGATTAGGATGATAGAGCGAACTGTTATAATCAAACTGCGGACATATGTGCGGTAAGTAGTAGGTTTTAAATTTTTCCAGGAGAAATATAAAATTTTTCATAGCTTTGGAATGTGATCTATCTCTCCAGTGGATCTTCGTCACGGTGGCAGCCATCGCTTCCAGGAGAATCTCGAGGAAGTATTTAGATTCATTGTCGAAGACTTTTTCATGACTGCCGGCCGGTAAAAGTGGAAGGATATCGACAGCTTGGACAGGATTCAATACGTGAGTATCGTGAAATATGGTTCCGGAAGCATTGGGTAGCTTGACGTTTGCATCTTGAAGGACGGAAATTCTCTTGCTGGGCGTGTCCGTTGAAGAAAAATTCGGATGCTGCAAGATGTTGGTTATGTTGTATTCCAGAGTCTCTTGAGGCACATCTCTGGTCGGAGCTTTCCCTGATTGATCTCTAGACAAATTTTTCGGTTCCGGAAAACCGGGCACGAGGGTCGCAAACATGTAATGAACTTCAGGCGGTGCATTTTCTCCCAGTGATTGATACCAAAGTAGGAAGTACCTAAAATATATATACAGTTAGATGGCTCAAGAATTGAAGACCCCAAGTTAGGTGACAAAAACATAATTACAAGAAAATGAGACATAATGGTTGTAAAAAAAGCTTCAAAACAATTAAATTAATATTAAGTCACATATATTATTATAAAAACAGATTGTTTTGGATGAAGTATATACAGTTAGCTAAATTATAAATATCGACTTGAAAACAAATTTATTTGTTAAAAAAAATTTTTTATTACTTTAATTCCAGTTGGAAGCATAATATTTAGCTTATAGAGTGGGTTTATTTGAAAGATTTTGCGAAATATGTTTTTGCCTTGGGAGTCCATAATTATTTTATCATAAATATTATTAGAATTACCTGATAGCTTCGGCTCTTAATCTTTGCGAATTGCCTCTATGCAATAATTTAGAAAATATCCTAGTAAGGGAATGAAGTTGCCATCTTCTTCCGATCAACTCCGGTAATAAACATAATACTTTTTCCAATAAAACAAGCACACTTTCGAGTTCTTCTCTTCCTGCTTTGTGCACTGTAATAATTATAAAATGTATTAAAACAAATCGATAATGACAATAAATATATAAAAATAAATATAAGTAGAGTATCTAATATTGTCATGCATAAAGTGTGAAAAATAACATGCAAAATATATTATATAACATTGCCACTCACCCAAGTGAAAAGACAGCTCTGCATATTGGAACAGCAGAGAAAAAATATATTAGTGAAATAATAAGAATATGTTAATCGAAAATTTAAATACATTATACGACGTAATATCGATAAACAGTGATTTACTACTATTTACATAATTAAAGTGATTTAATAGGTGTAATTACTATTATATAATAATAAATAAATACAAGTTCAATAACAAGCGAGCTACGAACCTTTCTGTCGCAAGTTGTTCTCGGCTTGCGTGAAGTTGTCGTAGAGTATAAAATAGATGTGACTAAAGTTAGATTCGAAGTAGTTCTTCGCCTCTTCGCTCTCATAATGTTCTGTAAAAAATAATAATTGGGTCAAAAAAAAATTGTTTACATAACGTTTGGTGGTAATGTCGAATGGCAATATTTGCGCATCTGAACCGAGCGCAATGAGCAAACAATATATGTATTTGTATGAAGTATCGAGTTTGGCGATGTTTTTGCGCCGACACGCACACGAGTGGGGGCGTGACAGACTACAAGAAATGTAAATGCAATAGAAGGGTGAAAATGAGTACCTAGGACGATCTTGAGGTGCTTCAGCCTGGTGGCGGAGTCCTTCCTCGAGTCCTGAATTTTGACCGAGGACTTTTTGACATCTTGGTGCGACTTTTTGATAAACATGTCTCCGGCGGGAAGGCAGAGGCATTCGGCGGCGCAGCTGGCCCCTCTGGCCGACGAGCCAGAGCCCCGGAGCCCCCGAACCCCGACCGGCAGTCGTCCTGTCAAAACGCCCGACTCGCTGCTGTCACTTGCGCAAAACAATCACAATTACGAGTATCTCGATGTAACGAGCGACTCTAACGGTTCTCGTTAAATTTATTTATTTTATAATTAAAACGGCGCCCATTAATTATAATTTAATAATAAATACTTTTTTAGATCACTATTGTTAAAATGTACAATTTTAATATAATTTTATTTAAAATAAGCAAAAGTATACAGTATAGGGGTGTTTTTCTACTATTCAATACTAGAATATTTGCACAGCTTTTCAAATAGTATTTGCTGTGATTTGTAATGAAGTATTTAGGAAATAATGCTCAATTTTGACTAAAGTAAATACTTTTATGCGTGACAAAATTCAAAAGCTAATTTTTGTAAGGGTGGAATTTTAAATACTTATAAGCATTCTGGTGTGAAAGAAATACCTCTTGCTTTTACGAGTAATTCATAATCGTGGAACCGAATTGCAACTTAAAATGCAAAGCACTATTTAATCTCTTGGTAAGACATGATTGTTTAGCGATACTTATTATTTATTGAAATAATTTAAAAAAACTTTGCAATTTTTAAATTGTTTCAGAATAATCATAAATTAGGAATTAAAAATTATTTAGACTTTGTGCTCCTTTTCTAATATTTTTTAGAATTTCAAACCGCCTAATTTTTAAAAATATTTTGTATTGGCCAATATTATTTTTATATACTTAGTAATACAGTATAGTAACAAGCAAAGCCGGCCCAAGGATATTTAGTACCACAGGCTCAAAAAAAGGCTGTCTCGAAAATATTTGTTTATTTCGGAATGCTGCGAGAGCTAAAATAGGTCACTTCGGAAAAATTACATTTTGGATGTCAAATGACATTTTTTAGCTCCCACCAGCACTCGTAAACGAATTAAGTTTGAAGTTTGTATACGTGCGTATACAAACTTCTGACACCGTATTAAACAGTGGTGTAGTGCTAAAAAAAATAAGCACCGAAACTCTTCCGCCCTTTAGGGTTAACGATTAACTTTCTGTTTATGTGAATTTGGAGAATATTCTCCTATTTATTTTGTTTGTTGAGCAGAATTTAGACTGTGCAATGTTCTATTTAAAATTTTGGGACTTTTTTATAGTCATTCTAGTGGAATCCATTAATTAAAAAAAATATAAACTATTATAGTATATTAATAACAATATCCGAATACAATAAATATACTAATCGACTGTTTTTGTTTAAAAATACATAACTGCTAGATAAAAATATTCAATTCAATTATAATTAAACAACTTATTAGTCCGTCAACACTGAATACTCACGAGTACATACCGCAAAATATGATTAATTCCATTTTCAGTGCTCGTGCATTACTCGTAAGAATCAGTTCACAGTATTAACAATACATTAAATCAATCAGTTAAATCGACATAATATACAACAATAATGACAATCCTAAGGGCCATATTTATTATTTTTTGCATACTGTACTACACTTATGGACAGGTTCTTGTATTATATTAATAATAATAAAAATATTGTTTTGTTAAGTATACATGTCATATTTTATAGTGAATATTGATATTCACAGGACAATTCATTGACTTGTGACGAAAATGAACAACAATATCCAGCAGATGGTCAAACTTTTGTGTGCGATTGTAAACCAGGTAATTAAAGATGTATGTTAAAATATACAAGTTCGGTTTTAAAAATAGTGTTTAATATCGACCACAATAAAACCACAACAACTGATAAACTTTAACCCATAAGAAAAAAATATGTGCGTAATAATTGTTATAATACGTTTCAAAATAATATTATCAATTTATAGAAAACATACATATAGGGAGAATGATATATCTTAGGAAAATATTTAAAGTTAAAAAATATAACAAATTGGTAATAATTTTAGGCAAATAAAGTTTAAATTTATATTTTTGCTATAGTTACCAGAGCTGCGGCCGGCACAAAAAATCAACCTACCCATTTTTCAATTGATATAGACCAGGGTTTCCCAAACTTTTTCAGCGACGGAACACTTAGCAAATCTGAAAATTTTGGCGGAACACTTAGCTTATTTTTTAGGTTGCGTAATTCATATTAGTATATTTTTTTATATGTTTGTTTTAAATCAGAGTCATTAACTAAATCAATTAAATTCTCATAATCCCTTGCGCTTAAGCCCACTGGTTTAACTGTCACAGAAAATGGATTGCTAACCCAGGAATCGTCCTTACTAGTTTACGGAAAATATTCCGAAAGAATTGTTTTCAAGTTATATAGGTGTTCTAAAAATACTTGTGAAATTTCTTTATCAACTTGAAAATTCAATTCATTTAAACATTCATCCAAGACAGGAAAACAATCAAAATTATTAGATTCAACTGATAAAATCCAAAATTGTATTTTTTTATCAAAAGATTCAACAACAACAATTTTTTATCAAAAGAAACAACACCGACTTATGAAACTTTTCCCTCCAGAATTTATACACATCAATGTTGAATATTTAATACATATTTTTAAACTTTTTTATCAGATTTATGAACAATTTTTATGTATTAGCACGATTAACAATTTTTTTAATTTCCTCCAAATTTTTGTGAAATATCTATTTAGGCTCTGCGGAACACCTGTTTTGGATTCGCGGAACACCAGTGTTCCGCGGAACATAGTTTGGGAAACCATGGTATAGACATGGTATAGAGTTTATTATGTGCAAATTTAAAAAAAAAATTCTTTCAATTTTCGGCCTTATATTATTTCAAATGCATTATATTTAACAAAAATAGTATTCGTGTTCTAATGCAAATTTTCTTAAAAGATATAATTATCGTCTAGAAAAAATCTTAGGATTTCTCACTGCGCAGTCAAACGAACTGCGATATTTTAATACAATTAAATAGGAATTAAAAAAACTGACCTATCTCATATATTTTCATACAAAAAATAGTATATCGCACTGCGTGGTCAAATAATGCTTTTTTATTTTTTTATTAAAATTTTTAGCTTTTGAGATTTGAATAAAAAATAGAAAAGTTCAACTTTTGTAAAAATCATTAAATTTTACGTTGCATGTTTAAATGTCTAATCACAGTATACGAGAGTATATTATTTATACAAACTACAACTTATTTAGAAAAAAGTCATTACCAATTTTTATTCCACTTATAAGTTAGAAGAAATAATATAAATACTTTAACTGGGTAGGTAGTATGCCAGATAATTTATATATACATATATAGAATGATCTTTATATTGGTTTGCCATACACTAATCTAAATTTATGCATTCTTACATTCGTATGACATAAACATTAGTTTAATTAAACTTATTATAAATTATTTTTTTTTCACAAAAAATACAAATAAAAAATTAACGTCCATACAAATTATGGACAGTGGTTTTTAATATTGTTTCTGTATTTAAAAAAAATGCCTTTATCCTCTGACAATTCCATTTGGAAGATGATGTACTTTTTATTGTATTTTATTATCTTGAAAGTTTTCAACCCGGATTCTAGTCACCTTAATTTAGATTATAATCGGAGTCAGTACATTTCTACCGCCATTTACTACAAATAGCGCAATGTAAACTGGAAAATTAAATTCAATGTGGTTAATCTAAGAATGTATCACTACAAGCGAAAAGACACGGAACGGTCGCTTCATATTTCCGAGTCAGAATACACATATGTTTTACTCATAATTGTTAGATGGACAGCATTAACCAATATAAATTACTTTAATTGTTGAAAAATAAATAAAATAAAATATATGTATATATTTTTAGCTCAATTTGCATGAAACTTTACCAGCCATTTTTGTAAATAAGCTTCTTAATAATTTTGATGTACACAATGTAAATAAAATTGAATTAACTAACATTTCATGTTAAAATTATATTTTGATAAAAAACACAAATTCTTTGGTAACTTTAAAATATCCCTATTACTAATTTCTTATTATCTTCTTATTTGTCTGTTTGTATACGATATAAGTTACTTAATAAATATGTCACGAATCAATTTTACATTGCTTCATACTTTCAAATTTATATGTTAATGTTTAAAATTTTCTTAATTACTCAACGCAAACTGTGAATACACAATAGAGAAATTTTTGATTCAACGAAGAAATTGGGCTAAAATTAGTTTAGTAGCCGATATTAAATAATATATAAGTAAGATTAATGGTAAATAAAAAATATATCATAAAGTTTCGCGCTGCGCTGCCCCACACTTATGTTTATTTTAGTATTTTTTTTAACTATTTAAAAAAAATATACGATGCACGGTTAATCGCGTATTTTTTGATTTTTGAATTTTAGCTAATTTTCTATGTTCATCTGACATAGTTTGACCGCAGTCTAATATTATTTTGTAGTAATATTTTGGAATGCTAATCTTCGAAATTCGAGGGATATTATTATGAAACATTGAACAGCGCCCTTAATATTCTGAACTCTTCACATAATAATATAAAAATAGGAAAATATTTTATTAAAAAAAATATACATATTGTGATAGTAAAACTAAAATAATAATAAATAAATGTGCATATACAAATGCATAGTACATGCTAAAGTTGTATCGTCATCATTTATGTATGTTCTAATAGAGCAGGATTTTTTATTGCGTGCAGAATGTAGTTTTGTAAATCGATATTGTGTGTCTTTTTAGGTTACATATTCACTACAGAATTTGAAAAATGCTACCCCATTCACCAGAGAGGTCCCTGTAGATACGGTAGTACGTTGAATTTGGACAAAGACGGTATAACTGCAGTCTGCAAAGTCAACGTTTGCAGCGTGGACGGAAGAGTGATGCACAACGGTACCTGCGTCACTTTGGGAGGCTCGTGCGGTGCTGACACACAAGTTTACGGAATCAACGAAACCACATACAAAATCGAGTGCGTAGAGTCAACGAAATCTACCGTAGGGAATCGCTTCAAGCCCGATGCACCGAGAAAAAGCAGAAGAAGGCAATACACCAAAGGTGGCACAAAATCTGTATCAAGAACTTACTATAGTTTAAAATATGAAAATGGCAAACACACGCAAGAAATTAAACAATATAGCAAAGAAACGATAAATAAGTAACAAAGATGCGCCAAAAGTGGATCGGTGTAATACATTTAAAGATTCAACGACTTTTCGAAAGTCGCGGACTCAAAACGACGAGTCTCTCGGAATGACCCCGATCCCAAGATTTCAAGCTTTATGTTTATATATTCTGTACAACAATTTCTAACTTTTTTTAGCACAATAAAATAATTTTATTTATATTTAAAATTCGATCGTGATATAAGCAAAATATTTATTAGACATTAGATAACTTATCCTTTGATGAAATATTCCGAAATTATGTTTAATTACATTTTAATGATTGATTGTGATATAAGTGACTCGTATTTTTTTAAATAATTAGTATTTTGTTGTTATGCATAGAATTTCGTTATATTGTCTTCTTAGAAATTTTATTATTTTTCTGATATTCAATTTAATTTTTACTTTATTTGCCATGAAGATTAATTTATCAGATTTACACATATAAAGTTATAGGATCAAATCTATTAAGTATAGTTTTTTTGATAACATAGATTTTACTAAATAAATTTATAGTACTGCAAAAAACGTATAATGATATAATTGACTACAACAAAAAACGACGTTAGATTTGCGAAAACCAATTCCTTGAAAAATAAAATACTATAAATTCACTTGGGTAATGGTTTATAAAAAAAATAATTTGAGTTCTTTAAAATTATATTAAATTCAAAATAAAAATATATTATAATATCTTTTAAAACATACATATTGTTATACATAGAATTCGGGACGAATTATAGCGTTTTGTCATCTGTTCACTCATCCAGCTTATGTTAATTATCACAAGATGTTCTATTAAAAAAACGCATGATTTCAAATACCAGATAAGAAAGTTAATGTCACAAAAATCAAGGTTATTTTTTAAATTTAGTTTTTTATGCCAATTTTCAAATTTAAAATAATGTATGTAATGTAAAATTAAAAATAACATAAAGTGAATTTTTTGAGAATTTTACTACTTTTTTTTACAGATGTAAAGTAATTTACATGAAGTGGACGCGTGAGTAGATGACAAAATAAGGCTGTAATTTAAAAAGCATTGTTGTAGATGAACTTAAAAATTTACTCCTTTAGTATGGGAAAAAATATATTTGTAAAAAAGTCTATTTTATATTTATTTTAATTCTCAAAGTTAAATTATTAAATATATACTACGCATTAACGTTTATTGTGATCAATCATAAAAACGTAATCAAATATAGTTTTAATCAGCGTGTAATTATAATATATAAATAAAGTAATATTATTTGTGTACAGTGTATATTATTGATGTGGTTTTTATTTATAAATACTACAAAAATATAATATTTTAATGGAATTTTAGTTAAATTTTATTTGTTTAATGTTTTACGCTTGACCCTTTTGACCGACTATTCCTTTTCGGACAATTCTTTGCGGAATTTCCGCTTGCAGAACCCGTCTGACCGGATCAAGCAATATCATCATGGCCAGAAAATGAACGCTTAAGATTCAAATTTGTACCAGAAGAATGTTTATAACTAATACGATTATAATAATTATCTAAATCTATCTATCTGTCAAATTTGAAATGCGTTGAACGCTTTTTTGACCCATTTTGGGCCAAATTTTAAACGTCAATCGAAATGAAAAATGACGATCAATTTTCATATTTGTTTGGGTTTTAGAGCCATTCAGTAGTTCAAAATCACTGCATGTTCACGGAATTATACGTCTGTGAAATTCCCAATCCACCATTGTCGTAATGTCTCTCTACCGACCGCCGATTGGCCGATGGCCGATGATTCTCATTTGGTCAGTTTGTATTCGTATTCCGTGTGAAGATGACGCGCTCGACATTTTGTTTTTTTTTGATCGTCATCGTTAGCCAATGTCAAAGTCAAGATATCGGCTATCCAGAGCACGTCGAGGATGTGTTAGTGCTGCCTTCGAACGTAAGTAAAAAACTACGTATGCTATCATGTGACTTTTCGATTAAAATAACACAGTTAAAATTAAACACGATAAAAGGTTAGAAGTTAAAATGACTGAAATAGCAAATAAGACATATTTTTAATAAAAGTACGATTCAAAAAATTAATTTTCATTATGTTTTTTTTTTATCTTATCTTAAATACTACTTACATATATATTTTAATGTATGTATTTCACTCAAATTCACATATTATTATATTGGGCACATATTCAATTAAGCATAGGATGGACAAACAAATAAATTAGCTGTGATTTAAAGATTCAAAGACCTGACATAAATATAGCTTCAAAATTATTTGATAGATTTCGACGAATTCTATACCTCTATTAAATAAATATATATTTTTATTTTATATAAATAATTCATAAAAGCGGATTACGTAATGGTCATGTTTGTTAATACAAACATACACCAAAACCAGTTAAGAAGGAAACATACAATATTTTAGGAAATATCAAATACTATTTGATACTACACCTATTGAATATGAATTTTTAAATTTACACTTTTTTGATACGAGAGGCGAAGTTGGGAGTCAAGAAGTCAAAGATTTTTGGAAGAGTTGGAAGTTGAAAAAACTATCAACTTTTTGATTTAATAACATATTTGAAAAATAATCTTATCACGTTTAAAATTATCTTTGGGGAGTAAATTAACGAACAGTTCGGCTTCTGCGAAAACAACTCGTCTATTTCGAGTGGTGAAAGATTACCATAAATCTCAATTAAACAGAGTGAGACATAATAGTTAAACGAATATAAGCTTTATCACTGCCTCTCCAAAGTAATTAGTGTAGTAATATAAAATGAAAATCAAATGTTTTTTTATATAAAAGTTTACTACAAGTTTAAGAAAACAGGAAAATGAATGATTTATACTTATTTTCTAGTTTATAATAATATATTACTAATATAAAATAATAATAATAGCAATAATTGATGAGATAAATTTAAGAAAAATATGAAAATCTTTTGTTAAATAGAAATACAAATAAAATAGAAGTATGTACTTAAATTAACAATTTAAATTACCGAATTTAAGACTATTTATAACTCTTAACTAAGGACCTAAAGTTACTAAAAATAAACTAATTTCCCTAAATAAATATGTGTTAGGGCATTTTATGTTTATATTCAAATTTAAGTTTGATCTTATAGAAGTCACCGATTCTGGAGATTAGTGGGTTTATATGCTTTCGCAATTTCTAGCGGGCTCACTACTTTAAATGCGTGATTATTTATCACTGATTTGTAAAATGTTACGAATCACAGGCTTGACTTTATTATGCGTTTGCGAGAGTGCATAATTTTGTGTCAACGTATAGAACGTCAAAAATAAAATTGAATGTTAAATATCTCGGAGACATCTGGATTCTGATATTAAATTTAATTAATTTATTTCAGAACTACACCATATAATAGAGCCATACAAATATTTTACAATACCCATTTTCATACCCATAAAAAACGCTATAATAAGCAGCATTATAGAGTATTAACCACATTGGAGACTATAGTAAAAATAATCACAAATGTCAATGCTGATATTTTATTTTTCCAGATTTTTATCTAAATGTACTAAAATTAGTACTTAAGCTTTTTTTTTCTTTTGGTATAAAAATTAAGGGGTTTCCCATTGAATTGTATTTAAATAAATTAGTTGTGTATATTTATAGATCAGTAACATATATTTGATCTATAAGTATGTTTCTTGGTTGATTTATCATAATGTTTTAAAACGATAGAAAAATTATTATAATCCTTAATTTTTTTTATAAGATGTATTAAACGTTTGTACTAAATGTGGCGGACCTCTTGGGTGCTGATAAAAATGTTTTAAAAAAGAGGGTTTATATATTTTTAGTCGCAGCATCCTTAATCCATGACACATGACATGACTCATTGGTAATGAAAAGATAGGTGCAGAATGCGATTAAATAACCAGTTGTTTAAACAACTGGTTATTTAATCGCATTATGCAACAATCATATTTCTATTATGGACATACGATGCATTACAATCTTACATTATATCGCGATTTCAAGATTGAATCGAAAAAAAAGCAATCAAAAAATCTGCGTCGGAAGAAATAATTTTGTATTTTTTCCTCATTTCTCTCCCCAATGTTTCGACCTCTGATGTTGGGGTCATCATCCGGGGCGAAGTCTCGATCTTATCTTCTCCGACGCAGATTTTCTGGTTGTATCGGTTTGATTCGATCTTGGGACTGTTTATATTTTTTTCGTTGTTATTTGAGCAATACATGCATTATTTAAGTATGCACATGTAGGCGTAAGTGTATTTTAATTTATTTTGTTTCAATTTAATCTAGCAAGATTTAAGATTGGTAGTCAATTATACGATTTTTTTATTTGTCCTATGTAATATAGCATGAATTTACCTAATAACAAATTTACGATTAGAAAGCAAAAACAAGTTTGTTTTTCTGCTTTTTCTGCAGGTCTCGACCGCTAAGAAGTTGTAGTGATTTATTTATAAATACGCCACGAGAGCAAAAAATATAGGTCACACTTATCGCATTGACATTTAGCGAATATCGTGCTCATTATTCAACGTTTGTTTCATTGTTTTTCGGCCAAAATTTTCACTTTCGGTCAAACGGTCGACCCAGTTTATTAAAATTTCATATCTGGGTCACTTTACTTTAGCGGGCCTTTATCGTCTCTCGGGCCACAAACGAGCGTGTGTTAAGAGGGTGATTAATGTCAAAACGTAAAAATTATGCATACTATTATTTTTACCTGATTTACTATTTACTATGACCCAGGACTTTTTTTAAAACAAAAAAAGCTCTTTACTAAAAAAATATATTAAAATATAATTTAATTTAAATTTAAGGCAGTTTTTCCTAAGCCTCAAAATGCATAAACAATTAAAAAAAATATTATATTTTTTATTTACTCTAGACATGTCAAATCTAAAGTTAAATATTATATATTTGAATAAAAGTTTATAGTGATTTGAAAAGTTTAACTAATTCTCGTCTGACAAATTTTTTAGTGTTCGTGTGTCTATGGCTGAATGAAATCTGAGAAACAGATTTTGAAGGATACAAGACAGATGAACGTATTTTGAAGAAACGAAAAGTGGCAAAGGTTATGCGACGAGTTTGATGAACAAAAGTGCCAAAACTGTATTGGTCTTTTAGAGAATGTATTCGCAAAATCCATGAATAATTTTTTTCGTTTAGTGGTAGTCTTGCTGATATGTTTCTAATTTCCATCTTTCTAAATGTCAACTGAACATAAATATTTTTTGTTAAATACGCGAGCCCAAAGTGCAATTTTTCAATTGACTCTTTCAACGTGGAATAAAATGTTTTCGAGTCAGTAGAAGGATCATTTATTGAAAAAATTCGTGATGTGAAATTTACAGCAGCTGCAGTACATCCATGGTCAAATATTAGGAACCTTATTTGATGGGGTGGGGGGGCAGGTCGGGGCATTTGCCTTCTCTTGAATTTGGTCGGAAAAATACATGTCATTTAATGAAATACTGTGAATTTTAATGTAATCAAAATATTATTTAAAAACGATCACTGACTGGCTAAATTTTGTCCACCTCTCCCTGGAAAAATATGAAATATCATTCCTTATTCTAAACTAGAAATTCTCCCTCATAGAAAATGAGCCTTGAGTTTACCCCAAAAATATTTTTAGAAATATGTCATTTCAGTGAAATTAAATCGGAATACATTTTCACCGGTATATATAAATATATATTTTCTAGTAAAAATCGAATTTATCTGGCAGGTGCTAGTAAAATTATATGGTTCAACTTTTCCACGCGTAGTAATATATTATATACATTTACATATCATACCTATCAATATTTTTACATACGAATGTATAAATGGTTGTATTTTTCAGTGAAGCTACATTTAGTGAAGTCCAAATACATTTTTACTAAAAGATTTCTACTAGCGAAAATATAATTTATCTGATTCAATTTTTTTTAAGTGAGCTAATTAGCTTTCTCACTTTCCCGAAATATGTGGTTTCATTGTTTCCATTCTTTGGAAATTTTCATTCCTATCGTCGTTTTAGTTCCAAGAGTTTCAACGTTTCTGCAAGGTATGTAGCACAAGTTTCATTTTGTATATGAGCAAAATTTAAAAAAAATTAATGATCAAAAAGATCCTGCCAATCATTTTGAATTTGGTTTTGCTCATCAAGATTAGCTTGAGATAATTCATAATCATCAACTTGCACCAATATTTCCATATTTTCTGTCATCGTTTCTGTTATTGATTTGGACTTTTTTAGTAGGACCTGCGGTTGAGAAGTAACTGGAATTTTTACTCATTTTTAAACTTTAACAATAAAATGTTTCGTAGATTGTCCATCGCTACGCAAGTGTATTCAGTATCAATTGATTTTGAAATTTTAAAAATACATTAAAAAAGTGTGCCGGAACGCGTTCCACAAAAAAGCTCTGCTATAACCCATTTAATCTAAAGAGATATGCAGCACGTATAATACACCATTTAATCAAAATTAATTGATATTTATGTTGTAAAATAAATAAAGAAATCAACATTATATTTTCTTTTCAGAACAATAGCGTCATATCAAAACCGGGTTTGTGCGGCAAAAATGAATATTACTACCCAGGAGATGTAGATAACGACTACGTGTGCGATTGCAGGCCAGGTATGGAGATATTATTTATTGATTATTATTTTGATCGTATAAAAATAACTTCATAATATAAGTTAATTGTTTATTTTAAGACTTAAGGTTATGAACAAGCGATAAATTAGAACTCGCAACCTTGCCCTATGGTAATAAATTATGAGGAATAACAAGATAGTTATGTAGATTAAAATCCGTAGCTTAGATTATGTTATCAACTTATAGCCAACAGTAGTGATACATAGTTGAAACTTATCTAGGGCAATTATTGTATGCTCATCATCCTTTTGTTATTTTAATATTAACCCTTTGATTGCCGAATATATCGGCTTTTGATACTTTAGAAAAATTGCCTGATCCGACCTCATAATTGAATTTAGAGTATTTGTTTAAGAGGTAAATATATTATATATTATATATATATCGTCGATATTTATTATCAAAAGGTTCGGTAATCATAGGGTGAACATCGATTTTTTATTTTTAAAATCGATAAATTAAATCACATGCACATTGTGTTGTAAACGAGTGTTAACATATTATTTATCTTATAGTCATTATATTTTTATCATGACATTTTCTTGATTGTTTATATATTTATTTTTGTGAAATACAAAAATCATTATGTTTTTATTATCATGGTATACATATTATGTTTTGTGATACTGAAATTAAATCTTATGTTTATTTTTATTTAGGTTACATCTTCAACACTGATGACGAGGCTTGCTACGCTGCTTTTGAGAAAGGACCGTGCAAAAAATACGAAATACTCGTCCTGGACAAGGATGGTTTTACTGCCGTTTGCAAATACGACCATTGCACCAGGAGCGGAAAAGTCAATATGAAAAATAATTGCGTAAAACTTGGGGCTGCTTGCGACCACGACACTCGTAGGGTTTTCGGAGTTAACGAATCAACCCTCGTTGTTGAGTGTTTAGGCGTTTCGAGGATTTACGGTGGGTTTGAAAGAAAACCACCACCTACTACTACCACCCAAAAACCTAAAGTTCACTTTGCTTCGCGAATAAGTTTGGATGATGTAAATGAAGAAACTCCGAAGATCGAAGTAATCGTGAAAATAACTTGTTTGCCAGGTTGCAAAAGACACATTTATGGTAAGTGTCCGAATAGTGAAATTAAGGACGATAATAAAACAGCATAAGCAATATAGCATTTCATTACTGAAAAATTGTACACTGCGTTTCTTTCTATTATTTGTAAAAAAACGTCAATAACATGATCATATTTAATACACAGTTAGATGCAAAAATATGTTATATATGTATTTTAAACGTTTTTGTCAATAATTTGGTTCTGTCATAATTTTCATAACTTTGCCCTTGTGGGTGTAAGTTTAGTCTAAAAACGGTAACACTAACATCATACCGTTCAATGTTATTATACATTGTATTGCCATTTATTAATGTATTATTATATAAGATAATTTATAATAAATCATAAAATGCACACTTTTGTTAATTAAAATAATTTATACAAATGTTCCAAGAAATCCTAAAATTTTAAGTAAAAAATAGATTGAAGCAAAACTAGGATATAGTAAAAAAATATTTTAAAATTAGCAATGTTTATATTATCAATTATATAATTTCTATTATTAACATATTAGTCAATTTATTATTTTCATTTCTTTAAAAATCCTCAAGTTTTATGGTAGAAATCTCAACTATGGATTTTGTAAATTTCTCATTTCTGCTCAAACTATTTTTTGTGTGTGAGGAATGCAATATATTGGTGGAAAAGAATGCCTTTTTCACCAACCCTAAACATATAACAAAATTCTTAAGAATTATATAAGGGAAGAAATACGTGCAACACGTAAACATCGTTTATAAAAGGTGGAGCATAGAGCACTTCCATATTTCAAAAGGGCACTGTATGGGTTATAGAGGGCATAGAGAGATATAGTAAGATTAATTCTGTAAATAAGAATTTGCCGTTTTCAGCACCTATCATAAGTTGGATCGGTGAATATCAGAGATTTGTTGTTTAAGCGTATTATGAGAACAATCGTTCTGCGAGAATGACGCAGCGTTAGGTACACGCTATGCATTTGAAAACAAATTTTCCACGCTAAGAAGAACATCACCTAGTATACTTAGGACCGTTAAAATGCCAGAAAATTAGGAAGCAGTTACAGCATCTAACTATCGTCAACGAGTTCCGCTCATAACCATGCTTTGACACTGATTATGCATACTGATTTAAACTCCATTATTACAAATTAACTAGCTTAAGAATTAAATGAGGAAAGTCACGTCAACCGCAGAGGCCCAAATCTTCTGAGTAGCGATAAAGCTCTGTTTTATATCAGTGAAATCTATGTGACATTTTTTGTGGTTATTTAAAGGAAAAGGTTTTCAAACAACTTGATGGACGGATGCTGATGGGGAGGGGGGGGGGGAGGAATTATACATAGATTGGGCCGCTGCAGTAGTATTTTAATGAAGTTATTATATTAGTTACATGATTATCAGTAATTAAATTGATGCTCGACGGACAAGAAACTGACAGCCGGTGCGCTCTCGTCGTGGTCCACCGAATAATGAATGTTGCTCTCTTGTAGAGTGTCGCCTAAATTGTGGCACTCCACAATATCATAAACAATAATAATTAATGAACAAATAATACGTATATTGTTCCAAAAGAATTTGTTTTACAACATATTGATTTATCTAGCTATTCAAGATACGAAAATCATTGAATGCTAACGGAATTTCACATCCGTTTATCTCCAACCAGTTTTCACGTCGTTTCATAGAATTGAAAGTAATCATTTGCGGCAAGTTTTCCTTGTTATTATTTGCTTATATGTCAACGTTTCTAAATGAGTTCTACTAAGTCCACATAGTAGTCATTTTATATACTACACGAAACCAAATGGACGAAAATGGAACGATAATTTATTTTAATAATAAAAACTAGGACTTGCCTGAAATACACAACTAACATGGAATCTTGATTATGTTACATGTCTTAAACTACAATTTTATCAATAAAAAAAGTAGACATAAGCACATTCTTTCACTATTTGGCAAATACAGAACAGATATTGCAAGTCATTGTTCAATTAGAACATTTTTCTGTAAGTATTATGCTGTCTCACAGCGATCATCCCTTTCGAGACTTTCAAGACAAAAAGACTACAATGGAGCTTAATTGGCAGATAAGCTTGTTGAACCGATGTAAAAGTACCACAGAATATCAAATAATTAAGATAGAAAAAATTGCAAACGAATATTTCATAACCACTCTTATTTCGGCTTTTGTCCGTGAATTCGCTTTTCGTAAAAACGAGTGAAATGACTCACTCGTCCCAATATGTCATTGACAGAAAAAAAATATTTTTACTATTAGTCATAGGATTAATAGAAACTTTATAGTGTCGATCACAGTGATTATTCTGCATCAACATCAACTGCCGTTTCTCGAAAAATGTAGGAGGTGTATGTTATAAATATGATATTTAAAAAAATAACACTATATAACAAGCGTTATCTTAAGCAAAAATACGAAAATATTTGATGCGCATGTCAATTGTCAGCCACATTGGACGCGTAGTTTGTGTTTGATAACTCATTTTGTCACGCTCAGCGATTCATTTATTTCAAAAATACCGAAATATTTTTTTTTAATTTGGCGTTAAAAATGTGACTAAACTAGAGAAAGGTTCATAAATGATTATACGTTTACAAGAGGGCTGAGAAATCGTCAAAGATGTGCAGCTAAGCATATCGAACACCGATTAAAATATTAAGAACATTGTGCTAAATAAACGTAAAATCAATATTAGGGAGTTTTACATTTTAAAAGGTTCGCGAAGAACAATTTTGACATACAATTTGGATGTAAAACGAGTAGCAGCCAAATTTGTTCCAAAACTGCTGAATTTCAACAAAAACGCAAAGAAATTACTAAAACGCGTCATTCCAGGTGCTAATCCATCCGTCGTTCAATCATCTTCCTTGGTGAAAATAAAGGTCGGAAGTTAGTTGACAAAAATCTTTTGTTATTTGTGTTCTTATTATTGAATCAGAAGTAAAATAAAATTCATTTGTTTATTTTATTACATACCGATTTTATTTTAGAAAAATATCTAAGCTTAGGTAAGTATTTTCCATTTTTTTTTTAATTTAAGAAATTAATTTATAATGTTTATAAACGAAAACGATTTCTTAATTAGTGTCGCAGAGTACCACAAATATTTTAAACGAGTCCAATTTTGAGTTGCTAAGGCGGTTGAGATCACGTTGAAGTGTCATCGAAATATGTTTATTTTGAATTCTATAACTCCAATTTTAGATGTATGTATGTTAAGTATAATTTATTTATATGTATTGATCATAAGGACGGAATAGCGTAGTCAGTAACGTTTCAGATTAGTCACTCTGAGGTTGCGCGTCCGAGCCCCGGCAGCGGCACTCGAATTTTTATTTATAAAAATGCGCTATTATTATAAAAACGGACCCAGCTGCAATGACATCTATTGATTATAAATAAATTGTATAGCACATGATAATTTATAATTAATAATATACATGTCACCGATTCTCAGACTTTTTCAGTCTGGTGGATAATACTTTCTTGCAAGTATTCATTATGTCTGGTTGACTTATTCAGTTGGTACAGATTTGCCCGTTATAACGCATTCCAAAAAAAGTTTTTCGGGAGCCCTTATGTCGCTAAGCAGTTCTTTTAACTTCTGTAAAGTTTTTTTGACAATCAAAATATTCTCGATAAATTCCTGTTTTGGGTTTCGAAACGACTTCAAGAATCATGTTCCCGACTATCAGTTTTTGACTATCGTGACGAATTGGGGTAGTCTGTTAAATTACAAAGTTCTTAATTTAATTTAAATAAATAATACATTCGCAATGCATACTATGGTATACTTTTGACGCTTTGCGCTCATATATTTAAGCTTTGCGTTCGCAACAACTACTACTTTCAGATTGTATCAATAGCTACTTAAACTTGCAGATAATTATAAATCGTTCAGAGCGTGTTATATAACAATCGAATTGGTCACAGTAGTTTCGCCACGGACCGATTTCACCCAAGGTTTTCTTATTTTGGATTTGCGTGAAAAATCAGGCAAACCAAGACCGTAAATATCCTGACTTGTATGTCGCCCCTGTTTCGCCCTCACTTATCGAATGGATCAGTTACCTTGAAATCGAGACCCGTTCTCGTTTTCAGCCACCTAGACACGTTTCAGTTGCCCGCCATACTGTAACCATGGCGATGGCCAAGTGTTCACAATAGACCAGCCCCTATATTGTGACGGCTCACGGCGTGGCCCTTTCAGTCTGTCAGCAAAATCCGAACAACGCGGTACATTCCGACAAAGGTTACCATGGAACGCACGAAAATAATCTAACAAATTAAAAACCAACAATCTAACACTGTGCTCTAAACCTAAATCCACATTACTCGTCAGTTTTTTATTGGATTTTATTGGACAAACGCTGCGATTTAGCTACGCCATGTTTGGATTTTCGTATTAGCCGCGCTCTCCTTCGCTACTTGTTTATTGTTTGAATGTCAACGAAACTGTCACTGGGCAATATCGATTTACCAAAGCCTTAGTGACAGGATCGGTTTGTATTGTTCGGACTAGCCGGTGTAAACAAACGGCGCGGATGAGTTTTTATCTACTGTTTGTCTCCGTCGAAGCGTTTTACCGGCATGGGAGGTAGGTGAGTGTTTGGATAGTACGAGTGTTGCTATTTTTACGGCGATTGCGCGAAACGGCCATGGGAAAATCCGGTCGGTAGTCAATAATGGAGGTTATGTTTTTGGGAAAAATCGTTGGTTATCTGCTCGAGGAATCTATATTGTTTATGTATAGACGCGATTAACGGAATTCGTATTATTATGCCGCTATATGAGTATTGATTAAAAATGCAATTAAAATTTAAGGTGTAGGTAGATAGTTAAGTGATAATATATTTGTTAATAATGTGGTGTATATAATGTTTTTGTAAATTTACTTTTATTGCGGTGACTCATTACTACACATTTGAGTTTTCCTTGAAATCGATTAAGGCAATGTAAAGCTTAACGCGTGGTGATGTAGGTATTCGTTAACACGAGTAAAAACATTTTTTCATGACTTATTTACTAATATCGAGTAATATAATTTCAATTCTGAAACACGTTTTTAAAAAAAATATAAAATAAATGCATAAAAAATTAAAAAAAATAATTTGGCAACATTTTGATTTGGTATTTAGTTGTTATTAATTTATTTTTACATTTTTAACTTATGATATTACTCGTGTACTTTATAAGTTAAAAATAAACGTAAATACTATTCGATCATTTTATTAAAAAATCGTTCTATGCCTCGATTAACACGATATTACTTGGAACATATATACCGCGTAAATCGAAAAAAATAAGTGTATTAATAAAAAATATTTTTATATTAATAAAATTAGTACGGTTTCTATTTTTATATTTTCACAAATTAATGATATTTGATATTTATTAAAAAAAAATCTTTAACTGTACAGAGTAAACCTAGGATAGTATAGACAAAAGTTATAATATATTAAAAATAACTCGACCTTCGTTTGAACAGAACATTTATTTATTATAATATTTAAAAAATACTGTTTGATTAAAGCAATATTTTATTTCTTTATGTATTTCATTTCCCGAGAAATAAGAATTCATAATTTTACTTCTTGATTTTCTTGAGGAAAAAAAATCGCCGACAAGCAAATTTTATGGGTTAACTATATGGAAAGCTTCCATATATTTTTGCAATCTGCCGATTCCCACGCGGAGTAACTTCTTCTTATATGATTAGTAATAACAAAGTACTATTTTCCTAAACATAATTTATTGTGCATTTTTTTTGAAATGGTCACAAAAAATGCTATTGAATTTCAATAATTTCTTTTAAATAAACTGCATAATGTGAGTTTTTGTATTTTTTCAGGAACTGTTATTTTTCTTATAAATATTTTAGGGTTCATTTAACCTGTCAACGCAAAATCTTGGAATATTCTCGTAGAAAAAGGGTATTCAAATTTTTAAACAATACCTCTTACATAGCTGCAAAAACATTTAAAATAATTTAGGCATAAATTAACCTAAAAATTTTTTTAAATACATTTAAATATATTGAGATTATTTAACAGCGTAGAGCTGAATTTGTTGATATTTTCAAATAAAACTACTGTTTAATTTTAAAATTTATATCTCTTTTAACTGCATAGCGTGATCTTAGTGACATTTTGATCAAGTAACAAAATATCTATTCCCAATATCATTAAATAAAAATTAATTAAAATTATGTAGCTTTTTGTGGGAATTGTAAAATAATTGTGTTAAAATTAAAAAACTCAAATATTCTTAAAATAAAAATACAAATGATCTGAAAATCACTTATTTACCAACAAGATCATTTTTTTTATACTGTAGTCATTAACTACTATTTACGTTTCATTTCAAAATTAGTAAATAGAGCAGTTTATTAAGTTGAGATTTGTTTAACTGGGTAGCGATTTTTTTAAATATATCTTTAATTTGTTTTTTTTTAATAAAAAAAAATCGAGTTTTGCTATTATTATACTTGGGTTTAACCGAGCAAGGTAAAATATTATATTGTATATATTTATGTTTATAAAAAAAGTATTGTGCATTTTGTATGATAAAAAATTATACAATTAAAAGTAAATTTATATTTTAAAGATATCGCACATTAATTCTGACCATTTTGTAGAACATTATATATCGAATAATATATTGTTTGGACTTAATATATAATATTGTAATGTGCTCCGAAGTGCTTTAGGCAAAATTGAACTCAAAGAGTAATTTTAATTATTTTTAATAAAAGTAATTGTAAATTTATTCATAATTTGACCAATTAAAATGATCATACATTGTTCATATTAAATTACTATCTTCGTGGGAAAATTTAAAATCTCATTTGAATAATAGGCGTTTTTTAGTGCGTAAACTGTTACTCAAAAGTTGATCAGCAACGTTGCGTTTTACGGGTCAAAAAATGAAAAACATTACATTGTCTAAGAATGTATAACATTCAGTTTATCTCACGAGAGGTGTAAAAATGGCATCTGTAGGTTTGAGCTAAAAATAACTAAATATTATTATATATAATAACGCTTAATGCACGATGTTAAATTATAAATACTTGACTTATAATTTCGCGTGGTTGCGACTGTAAGTAAATCATGTTTTGAAAAGTTATTCAAAATTTTAATTGGAGTTTGTTGAAGTCGTAATTTACGTTTCACGCGCCAACTTTTCACCGTGAAAATTTGAACTCAAGATAAATTTTGCACAACAATTTTAACGCGCGTAATGTGTCATTCGTATCGCTTCAGTTAGTTAGATTATTTGGCCCAATTAATGATACATATCAGCAGGAAAATTATGCAGTTTTAGATGTGACGCACATGACCCAATTGCTTTATAATGAAAGTCAATTAAGGTTTTCCTTTTTAGATTTTTTTACTTCCGGTTGTCCAAGCGTTGCATTTGCTCGTGCGTGACGTGTTTACCTGTGCCAAATAAACTCGTGCCTGTAATAATCTAAGGAATTAATTAAACTTCCTTTTTCCATCGGTTTTTTATTGTTCCGACGCTTTACCATATAGTGTATCTTTAGATCGTTTGATTTGGTGACCGGATTATTGCGCAAACGAATATTGCGCACAAAATTTAACGGGTATATTTTAATTCAGATTATTTTTCAATAGCACAACACTAATTGGGAGTGTTGCGCTAATAAAAAAATGTTTCTTCTCGGGAATTATTTCTCGAAAATAATGTCAATTCTCATTTCACAAAAAAAAAATCTGATTTATTATTCAAATTTGCATGCAGAACGTATGTAACGCTCGCCCTTAACTCAAATTTTTCGGGTCATTACTAGGGCATCCAAATACCCGGCCAAATTCATTACCCGGTTCTACGGGGATTCTAAGAACCGGGTACCAGGTCCGGTTCCGGGTAATTTTTGTAGGCCGTTAAGAGTCTAATTTTTATTATATTTGAATCTTTGATTAAATATGACGTGATATATTTAATTTTACTTTAATAACTAATATCATTTTTTAAAAAAATAAGGTATTGAAATATAATCAATATATTATGTAATTATTAATACTTTACTCAATCGAAATATTTTTACATTCCATCGTTAGGTACATATATACATATACTTACATACTACATACATGTGTAACAGTACAAAACCGAAATATTTATTTTAACACATATTTGGCAATAATAATACAAATTGCACATGAAAAATACCGAGGAAATAAATTTTATTAAAATTATAAAAGAAATTAGATGATTGTATTTATTATATGTATTATATGTAGGTAGAGAAACAAAGCTTATTTTAGTGATGTTCTTTTTGTAAAAAGTTAAAAACACTAACGAATCTAATGTGTTATATTTTCACCCTACAACGCATTAAAATTTATTTTTATTTACAACTGCATCCTTTCAAAATAATCCTTATCTATGTATTCGCTTATCTCCAAATCTATAGGCCGCTAAGTGCTGTCCCTTTTTTTGTCGTTCAAAGTCAATAGTCGTTTAAGAACGCCGATTCGGCTCTTCCATTTAATTTGAAGTAATGGAAAAAAATATTTAAATGAAATTAACCGGATACCCGTCAAAAATTATCCGGTTTTCGGTTCCATGAAAAACATGGCGGGTAACCGGGTACCCGGTTCCGGTTCTGCCCGGTTCGAAAGCCCTAGTCTTTACTATCTATCCTACTGATTATTTATTTTTCGCTTATATAAATAAATATGAATCAAATATGTTTAATTTATACAAGTTTTCATTGATTTGGTGTATTCCATCTCTCATATTTAGAAAAACTTTTCTTTTCATTTTAAAAATATGTATTTTTCTAATAGATTACTTTATTTTAATTACGTTAGATTTATTATTCGTTTTTTCATCTTGCATCTTTTGCATATCAAAGATTGTGTATTTTTTTAGCTCAAATCATAATTTCATTACTTAGAAATGACAAATGAAAGATTTGCAAAGAAAATCGTTTGTAGTTACATATACTTTTAGTTTTAAACACGAAATGAAGATAGTTGATAAATAAATGGTTAAAATATCATAATATCCATTTACATATTGTTTTTTTAATGAAATAGTTCCAAAGAATAGTATTGTTTCTTGCGTCATTTTTTTGCATACGAGGACTCACTACTAACTGTGGCGTAGTCATCAAACAGCAAATTTTTTTTCATTTCTGATAAGTCAATATTAACTTGAATTAGAACGAAAAACGTTAAAAAACACAAGATTTTTTTATTACTAATTAACTTTTGATAGTTTTTTAATCAAAATAACCAATAACAAGGAAACCTTGACGTTTTTAAAATATAGTTTTTTTGAAAAACAAACAGTTCTAAACAGTAATCTAAGCACATTATTTTATTAAGGGAAAATACAGTTTAAAGCATACTAAAAAAACTATGCTGCGCGGTTAAATGAGCTAGATATTAATTTAATTAAAATGTGTAAAATAACAGATTTTTGTAGTATGTGTGTAGTAAAGATTAAATACATTTTTGTAGAAAATAATTATAATATCCACTACAGAATGTTACGTGTGCTCTTTAAAATGAACATTGATAAAAACAAATGTAGATTCAGCAATTGAAAATTTCTGGTTCTACATTTCAATTGAACTTTTATCATATAAAGGAATCGAATTCACCATGTCAAATGCATAATTACCATGTTCTAGCCATAGCTGTTATAGCATTTAGCTATATATGTTTGACTGTTTTTTAAAAACCAAAAATATCCTTAGGATGATAAAAAAAATATTGTTTTGTTTTTTGATTACGGGAAAAGATTAGGTAAATTTGTTTCAGCTGTAATTTTAGAACCATAGCAATTTGTTTTTGTAAACTTAAAAAGCGTATATTAAAGATGAAAGTATATAAAATAACATATTGATTTAATTGTCATTCCCACCATGAAAATTTGTATTTTTGTTGTAAATTATAAAAAAATGCAGGTCATTATATTGTATGTTTGTGTACTTTAAGCTTTGGATGTTTTCGTTTTCAAAATGTTTGTGTAGGAATGGCTCTATATTTGTCATAATAAATTACTTTAATTTAATCCTTATTGTCCTTACACGTTAAATATAATTTCAATTTCACTTCTCAAGAGGAATTTTTTGTAGATATTGAAAAACGTCGGAGAGAGCTATACTTTCTTATAGATGAAATATTATTGCTATTGATAAGTTTTCTTCTAAATAAAATGTTGAAACGTTCCAAAATCGGCGTGCTGGTAAAAACCTTAGCTGCAGATCGGTTTGGTCAGTACTGCGCTACCTCTGTTTATGTACGGTCGTGTTTTGATACCTCGTTACAAAATATCAATCAACATTACACCAGTAAATAATGTCTGGAACTGTAAAAATTTGTCACTGAGACATTTTAAAATTTAACCAACGCTTATGAAGATGCCACTCCATCAAAAAATATATGCATGGAAAGGTCTAGCGTGAAAGACCAACAAGATAGATGAGTCATATAAGTCACTGACTATTCACCTGAAATACATGGGTTCGAATCTTGGTGTTTTTCAATTTCTATCGTGTCTGGGAGATCGGAATTAGTGATTATTATATAACTATAATTCTGATCTTCACAGATTAAGTTAACCTAGATTTTTCTAATCTAGCTAGGTCATACATATTAGGCATTATAAATTCTTCAGCTCATAGAAAATATCTTATATGTATTCAACAAAATTTGCTAACAAAGAATTTAATTATCAGGCCTTTCACAAAGATATCTTGGAATGTCTTCGAAAACGGGCTCAGCGGGATTCCAATTAACATTTCATAAGATTGTTAAAAGGGTTATTATTACGGAATGTAACATTAAAAAAATGTTAAGTTTTGAAAACAGTACTAATCTGAAGAATGTTTGTAAGCACTGTGTGATTTCGGAGGAATATAACTTGTAATTTCATGTGAGTCTTTTATGCATACGTTTAAATGATAATTTAGTTAACTTGATTTTTGTGCACCCTATTAATTTGCGCAATCTTTATAAGTCGCTCAAATCGTTAGATTGGATCTTGAACTTTTCGCTCGCCTGAAGTTAATATCGGCAAACTTTCCTCGGTTATCGCCTGTTAATAATCCTTGTATCCTATATTCAATATTTGTTCGATAGTAATGCCCCAGTTTTTCCATTCCCGCCACTGCTAAACAAATTCGCCGGCGCGGAAAGATATCGCATAAGGTTTGTTTACCCAATTAGTCGGAAAGCTGAAAGCTCTAAGCTTGCCCAGCAGCAACAGTGTTGGGTGCTCGCCATTTTGTGCACGCTACGTCCGGCCCTCAAGTGGGTCACCCGACCTGCCGTGGCCAACATATTGGGTCATTGTTGGGTCAGTCGGGTGGCTATGGAAATTCTTCATCTATGGGCTATTTTTTGCATGCGGCCGACTTCGCTTTCGGACTTTTATTGGCCCGGGACGGCGCGGCCGAGTCACGAAGGGTTTATGATTCGGTCAATCTGATTGCGGTGTACGTATATAGCATAGTAATTGAATGGAAAATTCAGGCGATTGCGTGTTAATATGTATATAATAAAAAGTAATATTTTTCTTAATTTTATTTTGTATATAAACAATTTATCGCGGTGGAAAAGGGTGCTAAGAGTTCAATAGGTTACCGGGACAAAAAGTGTGTTATAATTATAAGATTAAGCACTGTGGTGTACTAAATTATAATTATCAGCCCTAGAAAGCTATAATTTGTTCTTTTTTCTCTTGTTTTGTAACATTTTTTTTATAATATAATATATCAGGTTAAAAAAGTTCGTGCGCTTTTATATTTTAAAAATCAAACTAGAGCAAGTTTTTAATACATTTTTTTCCTGCGAAACCTTTTTATATATTTTCTATTAGAAGTGTCAGTTATTATTTTGCGATCAGACCAAAGAAAAAGCATTATCAAAGATTCTGCACACTAGATGATTATACAAGGCACGAAGTTCTCTCGTAAATGCGCGTATCGCAAGACGAATCCCAATTGCATATATTTTCTATATGTTGATAGAATCTATAGATCACTTGAAATAGGACACATGTGTGATGAAACGCGTGGTTATTTATTTCATATTCAATATTAAGGGGTGTTCTAACTGTGGAATAGGTCATGGAGTGACATATTTTATGCTAAATGGGTGATCACACACATATGTATTTTCAACAGCAAATTTAAGTTTTCTACAATCATCAATGGAATTTATTTTAAGGAATACTTAAAATAATGCCCATAAATCAACATAAAAACATAAATTTGCCGAGATTAAAATCTTGAAGAATTTATGATGTGCAATGATTCAGACGACTTGTATAGCTTATATTAAACATATTGATGGCGATCTGAATAATATAAACACATAAGTCCATCTATTTTTTAGAATTAATGCACGACAAACTTTATCAAAAGTTTTTAATAATTTATGTAGATGACATCCACCGATCTACCTATTTGCTTATATAAGTTTTTATACCACAACTGAAAAAACAGAGCAGATTTGTTGCTAATGATCTCGATACGTGAATACAATCCTTTTCAGGTATCCTTCGATATAGCCTGAAACATACCTATATATAATATATTTCAATATGCTCTACTGAGTTTAAACTCATAAGCAATAAAGCTCAAATTCGATTCAATCGACTTATTGAAATGTTAAAAAAAAACACAACTGCGACAAATTGCTTTTAATAAGTACGCATTAAAAATGTGTTATTTAAGAAAATGTCGAGAGTTAATTGGTCGCGAAAAATTCGCTCATATTATATTTTATAAATTCCTACCTTGCTAATGACGGTTCAATCTCACTTACTACCATTATTTTTTTTATTTATACCGATATTTAATTCAGGCAAACGTTTTAGTATGAGATACGATGTATTTCATATTAAAAAGAGGGCGACTATAAATAAATTTGCCGGCGATTAGTAGACTGTGGTCGACGCATTGATCACCTTTATATAAATTGTATGTATTATGAACACGTAAACCTGACAAGTTTCGACAAATTATTGCATCGAACTCAACTGCTCGTACTTTAAAGTGTATGTGTGTGTACGTTTACTCATGTATATGAATGTGTGTTTACGTTGATGTATGTAATATGTATATACACTATGTGTTATATGTTTAATACAAATTGTATGTATATGTAAAGGCCATCATGACAGATTAGGAAAACTTCATAAGTCATAATGGTCAGATTTTTTATTAATAAATGAACACTGTATAATCTACTTTTTCGAGTATTTTAGTAAAAATATGTTTTGTTAGTTCTTTTTATAACACTGTAGTCGCCAATTTAAGCTTAAATTGACTCACTAATATGGATTTGATTATATGATATATAAAATTAATTTAGCTTATGTAGCATATATAGTGATTTATGGCTGCAAATAGGTCGAGAATGACCATAAAAAAACTTGGAGGATAAAAGTTCCAAATTGAAAGCGGCGTTTTCGAATACTTAGTGCGTGTTTGACGACATTTCCAGCAAATAGGCGAGCTGACCGTGAAACTTTTAATCATATGATTTGAAATATCCTCTTGTATTGATATATACTATGTTGCTTTTACACACGTCAACGCATTAAAATGAATAACATATTAACCCCTTTTTTTTATTTATTTTTTTATAATGGCAACACTTTAACTAATAATTCTCGAGTTTAATATTATTGAATTCGTTATTTTACGTTGTAGCGATTATGTTAATTCTCCACGACCAATTTAACCCGCTTTCCTCGAATTTCCTCAAAGTTCTGACACAAAACGCCTTCAATCTTGCGGTTTGTCGAATATTTCGCGAACATCACGCACACACTTTACCGCTAGGGCCAGGCCGATCACATTTGTGTTTGTATGACCTGAATTTATAGGAAAAACATAAGAAATTTTAATCGTAGAAATTTGGGTTACGTTCACGGGTTTTTCTTGCATTCTCATGCAATGGAAATATTGACCAGCTTCGTGATTAAAGTGGGCCAACTGCCACCGAGCACATGTTATAATACTACGTGTGTGTCCACGTGTAATTTCATGCAAAAATAACGCTGTATTATATACTATATCGGACGTAGGGGTCCGTGATTATTTGCGCAAATTGTATGTGTTTTTATCGTAATGAATTCATGTTGACCGATATGCATATGCTTGAAAAATAAAATACAAATGAAAAATATTTCACGTGAAAATATCCAATATTATTTGAGGGCAAACGTGTGGAAATATTGGCGCAAAAGAGCCGTTTCGTTAATCGCAAAGGCAAAACAGCCATGATATAAATTATGTTAAAAGACACGAACGTCTCGACGTTGTATTGTAATTTTAGATGAGCTATTTGTTTTGATTGAAGTTAAAACGCCTTTTGAAAAGTAATACATTTACTTTGGGAGCTTTTGAACGATTTTTGCCATGTGGTAACACAACTAAATTAAAATATTTATTGAGCAAAATTATCGGCATGAATCGGTTCAATAATTTAAATTTTGATATTGCGTTATTTTTAATGATCATGTGCTTATAGCACGCTCATAGCTGACCATAAGCTATTATCATATTTATTTTTTTATAATTATATTGAAATGTTAAAATTTAAAAGGGTTTCCCTACAATTATCTATTTATAGCCGTTTAATTTATATTGTGTTACGTATCGGAGTTTTTATTAAATACCTATTAGTCATGTTATGACTCAGCCGGAAATACCCAAAATAAGAGTTTCTTTTATTGTTCGATAAACGTAATCAACCCGCTGTAGTTATTAATATCGATAGCAAAACAGAAAATTGTGTTTGTAATTAAAAATCGATGGAAATGTTCTTAATTTTACTATACATTAAGAATGCTTTCGATTGGATAATATATTGTTAGTTTAAGTTTATTTGAGCCGCGCGAAAAAAAACTTTCATTTTACTAATAATTTATATTTTTTATATTTATTTAGACGAACATAAAGTTTTTTTAAGTTTCACCTATACATACATTGAAAATAAAGAAAGAATATGTAGAATTATCATATAATAATTAAATCATAATTTTCGTGACAACTGAACACACGACAGTTGCACACAGTGACAAATGAACACATAGCTATTAAACACGCCGACAAATAAACACAAACCGCAAAAAAGTTTGAAATAGTATAAATCAAATAAATTATAAAGCATTCGTTTAGATCATTTAACCACCTTGAGGTCCCCTAACCTTTCATAACTAAGTTTGTTTATATTATATCATGATCAATTGATAAACTTGTTTATTTACGTTTCTAAATAATTTAAATGTTTGTGACAATGACAGAATCAGCATCGGTAAAACGCAATATAAAAGTAACCCGTAATCATTTTTTGAGTACGATTTAATTAATAAAAAATGCTGTGTTACTCTTTATACAAACCTATTACACGCCACCATTACTTTTTTCATTATTAAATAAATAAAAAATCAAACGCAAAAAATGAAAAAAATTGGGCATTATATATTTTTTCTATTTTTATGTACATGCTTTAAAATAGTATATACATATGTTCTATATTTTATGTACGATATGTTTTTTTTTCTTTTTGAATATATTATTATTAGTATGATAAATTTCTACAAGCATAACACAGCTTCACGATTTCATCACGGCAATCGCCGTCCCTATATTTTAATTGTGGTTATTATGGTTAATCTTAACATTCCCCCCTCTCCTAATATAATAATTTCCCATTTTTTTGCGAAATATAAAAATTTAAAATGTGAGAATATTTAACGAATCATTCCATGTTAAATTTAAATATAATGATATAAAATTTTTTTTTTCAATGTATAAAAGCTTAGGTTCAAAATTACACTTTTTTATTTTTAATTATATTAAATTATTACATACTAATTTGTATCGCTCCTCCACACTACGCTGTGGGGTCTTGAACTATTAAGTTCTGCCATTGTCCTGATCCGATTTTTGTTTTCATTCACTCTGCTGTATGCTTAAATCATTAATTCTAAAGATAAACTATGCCTCTTGACATTATTTTGCCAAATAACATTCCTAAAATTATTGTAATTTATTTGACCGCACGGTGAAAATTTCGATGAATTATATTGAAGAATTGCAGATACTACTTAAAATCTGTATGTATTATTTTATATTTTTAATTATTATTCTGTTTAGATTAATCTCATTACACAAATTATCGTTTTATCAATAATTAGTTATGGCCAAATTTTAGGACGTTATGGCCGCATAACTATAGCTTATCTATATTTATCAATTGATCATGATATAATAATAATAAAAACTTAGTTTATGAAATGTTAGATGACCTCATGATAATTAAATGATCCAAATTAATGCTTTATAATTTATTTTATTCACACTATTTCAAACTTTTTCACGGTTTATGTTCAATAGTCGTGTGTCTAGTTGTCACGTGTTCAAATGTCATGAATCTAACCGTATTTTTATATATGATTAAAAAAAGATTGTATTCTGTATAATTTGAATTTTACATTTCTTAAAATAATGGTTAATAATAACTTTGTTATGACCACATATTAAGTATGAGGAAAGGTTACGAATCAAGAAAATAAACATGGCCGCTAAACGATCAATTAGGATCGCGCTTCGTTTGTCCAGTAAAATTAAAAATCATCAGTGTTTTTAGAACGATGTGACAAGTGAACTATGCAAAAATGATTTAGACAGGCGTACAAGTTCGCTTTTCCACGATGGAGAAAAAGCCAAAGGTGAAAGTGTCTAGCGGGATACTAAAAAAGCAAACCCTGTTGAACAACAATAGCATCGTAAAAAACTTGAACGAAAAGCCGAAGAAGGTCGGGGGCGGGGCCGGGGCAGGGGCAACCAAGAGAAAACCTACGACGGTTCCTCTTACGCCCGCGCCTCGCGAGCCTAGCCCCAGCCTGCCGCAGGGGTGTACGCCCCTCATGTACGCCTGCCAGCAGGCCGACGAGAGACTAGTTGCTGAAATACTCCGGAAGGAGGTTAGTATCGCCTCGAATCACACGTCGGAAGCATCACTTCACACGCGTCGCCGTGTGTGGCGGCCATTTTTTCATTTGTTCGGAGCGCGTAGCGCATCGACCAATTAATTTTTTGAATACGCATTATTATTGTCTATGGTTTTAAAATATCGCCGGCGTATATTTAAACCGAAGTGAGCAAAGTTTTGAATTTTTGTTTCAGAAAACTTGTTTAAGTTGTTCATACTTGTTAAGTATACATACGCCAGCGATAGATGATATATCGTGACATGAGTTTTTTTTAAGCAAAATCCATTTAAATCCATTAGGATTTAAATGGATTTTTTTATATAAATTTAATTTATCGTGGTGCAAGGGAGGGGTGTGGGAGCAAAGGCTTTTAATTATTTTAATTAGGGATTTTATGTATCATTTTATTATAGAGTACATAATCAACCCCAAGATTAAGTTTTTAATGTAATTATTTGGTCAAAATAAATTATTTATGTATATTCTATCAAGGGACATTAATTAAGATTTTCTGTGAAATTTTAATGAAAGTCAGTTTCAGGAAGAAAATCCATAAAATATTTAAAGAAATATTTTATCGAATATTTTACGTATTTTTTATGGGGACAAATGGATAAAGGCTAATATAGATATTTGAATATATGTATGTCTTAGATATTCTGACTCTGGTGAAAATTATTAAATATTCTCATTCCGGTGCTATTTGAGCATTAAGGCAAAAATAAGCAATAATGCTATTTGTTGAAGAACATGAAAAAATCTGTATAAATATTTAAAAACATTAAAAATAAATTTAAGAAATGTAGAAATACAAATTTTATAATTTTTTGGCAAATTATAGATTTTAACCGATTGCTTAAAAAGTTATGGCACGGGAATTATTTATGTGGCATTGAAAATAGTCAGTTTTCTGTCACTAATAACATTGTTTAAAAACTTTGATAGACGTTCAACGATCGACAAAGTTTACTATATCCAGAATTGTTATTTATGGAACGGTTACCAAAGGTTTACCATTTAAAATTACAGTGTCAAAAAAGTGAGAAAACGAGATTTTTTTATGATACTGGAATTAAAAAAGTTTTTTGTTTATATATTTGATTTTCTGAATATCTTATTCTATTCAATCTACGTATTTTTCCAGGGCTTGTGTTGTAATTTGGGATTATTTTTATCCGTTGACAATTTAGGGCATTAATGTCAATGGTCAGATTGTGGTGATTAAGAATCTTGTAGGGAGATTAAATAAATTATTATTGTTTTACAGCCTGGTTCAGTTTTGAAGAGAGACAGGACGCTGAAGACTGCTTTGCACTACTGCTTCGATAATCCAACAGCAGCTACGGCCGACAGGGTAGTGATGGCCGCTCCGGCTTTGATGGAAGCTCGAGATCAAGACGGCTTCACTCCACTCCATTTAGCGGTCATCCAGGGTAATATGTCGCTGGTCACCTTCCTGCTTGCCAACAACGCAGATGTCATGGCGCTGGATAACGAAAAACACTCAGTTGTCCACTGGGCTACCGGTATGTTTTTTAAAAAATATTTTTCATCTCATTCGAACCATTTATATCTTAAGTTAATTCTTTCAAAAAATAAACAGCATTCGAATGGTCCGGATATAAAATATATTAAAAAATAAATAATCAAATATCTATATCAATAAAATTTAGTCTCACAACTGTGCTTAAAACAATTAAGAAACGATTGTGAGATAACTTAGTTCCTTCCATTGATACATATGCTATGAAAATCTCACATCTCTAGAATAGAAATTAACCATAAAACAAGAAACATTTTTTCCGTGGATTATTTTTCAAGAGATATAAATAAACCAGACGTCAAAAAGATCTTACTGTTATTTAATTTAATTTAAGATACACGGTTTCTGGTAATTCAGTTTACGTTGACGATTATGAAGTAAGGCGATTTAGCCAAGTTAAAGTATCAATATCTTAGAGTAAGGCAATATAGCCCCCACTTTAAAACATATAATGTTAAAAAATATATCCCTTTTAAAAATCGTGAAACACATTCGTTATGTCTTAGTAAGATATGGTATTGATAACCGCAAACTGAATGACAGTGAAAAGCCACTGACTTGAAAATGCTAATTGAACTCACCGCACGAATGCCACTCGTTTCATAATAGATAATTGCGGTAAGAAATGGCCGTGATTGATACTTCGTGATAGTTCACCTCCCGTTTATAGATTAGATGGACAAGGTTTTAGTTTAGTTCATTAAAATTATTTATTCACAAAATAGATTCTCGCAACTATAGTGGAATATACAACATACATATGAACAAATCTTTTAAAGCTTAATCGGCCCAGGTCTCATAAATCAGCTCGCTTTCGCGACGTGCTTTTATTCCTTTTTAAGTATGACTTTTATGACGTCGAACGTTGTGTCGGTAATATGTTATATTTACAGTGTTGAAGTTTGAAGTTTACGAAAAGTAATTTTCGCGCCACGGTCACGAATGTGTAATATCTATGTATCTGTTGCACGTATCATAATAATGCACACGCACGAATATCGGCATTGACTTTCGACGCGTGTTATGCTATTTTTCACCAAAGAGCCTCCGAGTTTGGAATGTTCCATATTCAGGGTCACTTCTCTAAGCACGTAACAAAGTTGGTCCAATAATCAAATGCTTTTAGAAGGAGATATTGTGATTAAACGCACATTGTCTTAAATTGGAGCTTTCCAAGCCTTCTAATATTTTTGGAAATTGTTCATATATACTTAGCAGATACTCGAGAGACAGATTATCTTCGTAACGAACGCTTATCAAATGCAATATCTATAAATACAGTCAGTCATGCATTTCTAACCGCTAAGAAATTCCTTCACTATGGCAGGCGCCTCCTCTTGATTGTATTTTAAGTTGACGACCTCTTAATCTCCGAAGCGGGTTTTCAAGTGTAGATGCCAAATGTCAGAGAAAATCTCAGAGTTAGTCCTCAGACGACGTGTCTAGGGGGGAGCGATTCCTGGATGCTCAAGTTTCAGTTTTTATATCCATGATAGATTTTGTTGTCTGCTCCTTTTTTGGCGGGACAACCAATTACAGAAGGGTGGCGAGTTTTTTTTATTGTATTGCCATTGATTCTTAAGGAAGGTCGTTTTGAGGATTCACTTGAATGTACGGGTTATCTCTTTTTAAGGCGACGAATATTTTAATCCTTTCTGATTTATGGCGCGTACCTTAACCCGTTAAAAGATTTCCCACGGTGCTCCACTTTACTAAAGAAACTCATTTTTTCTTAAACGGTTAAACGCCAGTGCGTCATTTGTTGATTATTTTTTTACACGTTAACGAATTAATACGTTATTTATTATTTTGAACACATTAACGAATTATTGACAAATTATATTTTTTTAATTATTAAAGATTATTGTACTAGCTACATTTACCGGTGAACCAAGTATTTTATATTTATTTTTAGAAAGAGATAGTGACACGTGAAGAGAAATAACAGATTTTTAGTAGACTACCATTTTTTTTCTTCAATCAATATAGTACATGATATTTGCAGCTGGAAATTGCCGAGTAACCTTGATAATTGGTTGATCCTTACATTTTACATGCTTTTACAGAATAATTTATGATATTGATCTTATCTACTCCGTTATTAAAATGCTGTTTGGTACTTAATTTATAATTTTGGTCAACTCTGTTTTGTCAATAGAACTTTAGTCGTATCTCTACCGTACCCATACAAATTATTTTAGTTGCCACAGTTGCCTTATTGCATTTAAAGATTCATAAAATAAAAAAAATATATTTTATTCACGAAAAATCAAAGGCTTTTTTACTGGCTGACTATACTGTAATACCATAGAATAAATAATAATAAAAATATTTTTATATCAGAGATTTTTGTATTAGTGCCCTAACTAATGCATCGGCCTAATATACTTTTAATATTGCCATCATGAATTTTCCAAACTAAAAGTGAGTTAATCGGTTATGTATTGATCATAATTCATAAATTTTTGATCTGTCGTCTTCGTGGCATTTAATGTGGATTGATGGTTTATTTATTTTTAAATTTCAATGCTTAGAAGACATAAGTTCATTATTAGATCCTCTTAAATAATACTGGAAGGCATTGGATCGATTCTCAGTATCAGAATCAAAATTTAGTATTTAAATTAAGTTAATAATAAAAAATGCCCAAGATGTAGAATCATTCACAGAACTAACATCGTTTCTGAACTTTTATTGTCAGTGACAAAGACTATTATAAACCCATATGTATTTTAAAATTTCTATCTTATAATTCCAATCGATCATCTCAGATTAAGTTTTCCTAGATTTACCTAATCGCACGGTTGAATATCGTGATAAATAATTTAAAAAATCTAGCCTGGTCGTGCATAGTAATATTTATTGATTGAAAGCTAACATAATTAATAAAATATATGTCACAATAAAATAAAAGTCACAACGCTAGTTGTAATGGAAAATTTATAAGCCAAAAAAATTAGAAACCAACTCGTACAAATTAGAGCTAGAAAAATAATTTAATAAAACGCTACTCCTCTTTAACACGTTTATATCACTATTATGTCAATTATGTTATTCATTAGTAACAATACTGCTATTGACATTACCTTAATAAGTATTTAGTTTAAATTGTATATTTAATATTTTTTAATTGAAAAAAAACTAAGAAAACATTCCCTTTCGCATTATTTTAAGCGTTGACGAACATCGCGTTGTTGTAATGTGGCGTTCGATTTTTGACACAGTTCTTCCTGAAACCATAGTTTCCATATCGACTGGCGAGGTCGTTGCCACTATTTTGTTTGATTTCGTTTGATTGATTACCCGAATTGGTCGGTCAATGTTACAAAGAGACAGTTAGTAACTAGTGAATTTGACTATTGAGATGTACTTAATAACTTCAATATGAATGTATGTATATATATTTATATAATATCTTAATTGAAGGATTTTAAATAAGTTTTCCTGTATAAAAAATGTATTGAGCAATCAATCAACCTCTAGTAAATGTTCAATTTAATAACATACTAGTATTGAAAGTATTTGTACGTTCATACGCAAATGAACAATTTAATCGTATATTTATACGTGTATTTATGGATCTAGTAGAAAAATTCACAAACGGCACGTGACGGTACAACGTACGATGTCGTGTGTACTCACTAGTTGTTGTTTTTTGTTGTTGTTCAATCTCATACAATTGCTAAAGTGTTGTAGTAGCTTATTCGACAAATGTATGTAGATTAGCATTATGGCAAAAAAATGAAATGTAGAGAATTATCGCCCAGACCACTATTAAGAGCAGTACGCCAATGTAGAGCGCTAATGCCATTTTTGCTCAAGTTTTATGGCTAGACCTTGAACCCTTCAGTTCGTTGTGGCTTATCGCCGAATCGGGAAAGGTTGGAAATAATACAATAATAATAATCGACCGTGCCGTTTGGAAAAGAGAGTGAGAAAACCCGAACTTCCGGCTAGATAAAGTCGGTCATAAATAGTGGCTGCTTGGTCTTTTTGTGAAAAAAGATGTCGAAAGAAATGTTAAAATTGTGAATATATTGATTTTTAACTAATAAAAAAGTCACAGGAGAAACTCTAAAACACTCAATTATGTATAAAATAAAACCATTACCAATTCGTCTCTTTTAATTTGCAGAGTTGATAATGGAAAAGAACGTATATATCATAGATCATGCAAGTCATTATTAACGTATGATTTAAGTATTGAATATTTCAGAAGAATATTAGTAGTTTCTTGAGTTCAATATGTATATACTATAGTTTGTCATACTAATATATATTATATATGTATCAGTGGAAATTTTATTATGATAATAAAAATTTCGAGGGTATCTACATTACGACTAATATATTCATGTATGTGCAAATAGTGTAACGTCCATATCGACAGTGTGAGTGATCGAGCTTGCTCCAGTGAAAAGAGCGAGGTTCACGGGGAGTAGTTGAATGCCTAACCTCACTGTAAAATTATGCTACGGACATATTTTTTTTACACTCCTTTTGACTTCATATTATATACAATAGCAGTTCAAATATGACATATAGTCCCATTTTTTTAAATTTATCATAAGCTGTTATTTTAAAAAAACATTAACTCTAATTGTTTAAAAGTTGATATTTTTGGCGACTTTAAACTCATTTTAAGAAATCATCTCTAGTCTTTAATCTCTGCTGGTCATTTTATTTCATTTATCTCTTATTAGTAGCTTATACATATTTATTTAAATTAAATTAAGACCATCGTACCCCAACAGGTTAACCCAATGCGTCACGATGGTCGAAAATATAATTAAATAGTTATAGAGAACAGTTGACGTGCTTTGATTATTAAAGTGCAACCCCACTTTAATGAAAAAAGTGTCTCAAACTTTACTAAATTATGAAAAAAAATTGCTTTTTTAGTAAAATATTCTCTCTTTTTCGAAAATTACTTAAAAGTTCAGGGTTCAAAGGGTTGAGTTTATTTGCTCTTCAAATTTTTGGGTGTTTCGAATATGACATATTTTTGCTTGGTAAAAAAAAAGCGCACTATTATTATTATTATAATTTAATTTTTATAATTTGATTTTTGCGCATGCAAACATATACATATTTTGATATTTTTTATTTAGATTTTCTTATAAAAATCATCTTGTTTAATACACTAAATGCAACTTTTTTAATACTTGAGTAATCTACTTTTATCAGTACAGTAAATGTGTATTACCAGTGAATTGAAATTTTTACTGGTGTTTTAGTGCAATCCTCGAATACATAGGTATATATTTCTACTATCGATAGGTCTTAGTAAAATTATAATCTGATCTAAAATATTTACGAAACTAAATTTGACAGTTGCGAAACGACCATTCGCTGTTCAAACCCAAACCTAACCTAAACGAATTAATCAATTCCAACTTGTCCTAATGAAAGTTCTAAACTATAGTTTTTGACGCGCTTGTATTTCTCTTTTATTTATTCTTAAAGTACTAGTTGTGTACGTTTTTAAATATTGAGGACAATTTACATGAGCAATATATAAAAAAAAATGTTAAATAAAATGAATTATTTGTGCATTACTGTTGGAAAGGTTAGATGCGAGCGAGCATTGGTCAGAATTAGGGATTGCAATACCGATAATATTGGTATTATGGCCAAAATCGACCTTCGATACTACCGGTATTACAAAATAAAATACCGGTAGTACCAAAAAAATATATTTTTTTCAAATCTGTAGATCTTATTTGTTGAAAAAAAATATCTCCATGGCTTAGAACCACGAAAACAACGATGCCCATATTGCTTAAAAGCAGAAGCGGAGAATAAAATTATGCTCTTTGTGGCGGATTAGCATAAGTAGTGTTATCAGCGTAGAATAATATTATGCAGTTTTTACGTATTTTACATAAATATTTATAACTAAAATTTAATGTGTTACTTTTAACACGTATTCAAATATTTGAATCTTGCTAATTAATAAACATGGTGAAACGTGCGAGAGATACTCGGATTATTTTTTCGGTCTTTATTAACCACTAATTAATTAAAACAATAATAATAATGTCAATATCGATAATAGGTACTGTTAGTTCAATATCAATAGTATTGACTCTTATATCTTCCGGTAATACCGGTATTATTGCAATCGCTTGTCAGAATAGTGAACAATTTATAAATCCAAATATTTGCCTTACATACATGCATAAACAATTTATTTATGCAACAAAGTATTTATATAAATGAACATATTTCTAAAAATTATTCCCTATTAAATAGCACTCTTAAATAATTAAGGAATATTGTTAAAATAGTTTCATTCTATGATGTGGTTTATTTTTTCCAATTATTGGCAATCGGTAACAATTTATGTGTCACCACAAAATGTGCTAATCATTTTTCATTTATTTATTCACGGCCTTCTAAAGATTTGACACCTTGGTTGCAAACAATTTGATACTACATTTACTGTGTTTTTTTTTTGTTAATTTGGTATTGAAACATCTCGGAGTGGGCCTTCTACATTGATAAAAAAGGTTTGAATTTAGTTTATTTTTTTTTCTTTTCTTTTCCGTTTGTAAGATAAATTTTTTTATAGACCAGTGTAGGATTTACTTGTCTGAAATGTTTTATTTTATTAAATAAAATAAGCAATCAAGCTTAAGGGTTGTTCAAAAATTCACAAGCCTTTGGATCATATAAAGGTTACAATATGGTGCAATAAATTTACAAGACTTGGAGAGCGCAAATTATTTTTTTCAATTTCGCTACCGTCGGGAATCAAACCAAGGACCTTTTATTAAATAGCTGTGTTTATCCACTATGTTATCGCCGGTCATAAATCTAGCATTACTACATTAAAAAAACAAGGTTTCTATAATAATAAAAATAATGATTACCAAGAATTCTGACCTTGTATGTAATCCATAGAGTTATAAAAATAATATGTTACAAAAATAGTAATCAATCATTTATTTTTTTATGAATAGATTGGGTTATTTAGCGTATGACGAAAAACAATGAGTATAAGCCGTTATTTTGATCGTTATTCGGAAATTTATTTAGCGGTCAGAGAATTCTGAGAATTAGTCAGACGGTGATTCGTCAAAGGGGAGGGGTTTTTTCTGATGGCAACTCCGAACGGCGGTCAGCCCGCTTCCGGCGCTCCGGGGAGGGAAACCGTATCGCACCACGAAATCTTTGAATAATTTCCACGTCTCTGACCTTGTACCGGCTGACCGCAGTGGCTATCGACCGTGCCACGCGACGCCCATGAAAGGTCACTATTTATATTTATTATTAACATTATTTTTTTTGTCTGACTAAAAGCAAAATTGAAACACGCTTTTAATTCTCTCATCCCCTTTCAATGGAATCTTACGTGCTTACACATTATTATTTTAAACAATAAATTAATTTGTAATAATTTATACATTAATCTAAAACGACAACAAATTTATAACAACCGGTATTTTACAAAATAGTTACTATATAGATCAACGGTATTGTCGGTGATTAATACCTGAAAGTCATATGGTTTACATTTCATATATAACATAGTGCTTATTATATAATTATAATTTCGATCGATCATCACAGATTAGGTTTACCTAAATTTTCTTAATTTCGCGGTTGAATATCGTAATAAATAATATAAAAAAAACGAGCTAGGTTGTGCATATTTATTTTTTATTTTTTAGATTAAATTAAGACCATCGTGGCCTAACAGGTTACCCGAATGCGCCACGATGGTCGAAAACAAATTTTAAATTTATAAATAAATATAAATTATAAAATGTCAAAATTAAATGATACAAACTAGATCAGATCCTCGTAGCTAACATTAAATAGGTCAATATGTAATGCCAGCGTATTAAGGAGCCGGATGGCCACAGCTATAGGCGAGTCGGCAAGTGCGGATGTCCTAGCCCTAACGGCCATCAAAAGAGGTCGCGATCGTGATTCTCGAAAATGTTCCGGAACCCAAAACTGGAATTCCTCGGGAATAGCTGGATTTTCGAGAGCACCTTTTAGTAATTTGAAAAAATGCTTAACGACATACAGCTTTCTGCGAGAACTCAGCGAATCATATCCCAACGCTCCTAAAAGAAAGGCGCTGGGATATAAGTACGGATAATAACCAAATGTCCTTTTGTAAAGGTATCTTAAATACCTTTTTTGAATTTTTTCCACTAAAAGGGAATATTTGGCTATTCGGGGATTCCAAATTATAGATCCCAATTCAAGAATGCTACGAACCAAGGTGTCATAGAGGATGCGAATAACTGACGGATCGTCAAAGTGAAAGGCATTCCTCATAACAAAGCCGAGCATCTTGAATGATTTATCACAGACGTCGTGTATGTGTAGAGAGAAATAAGCTGATGGCGAACGGGATCGAGAAAATGACACAGTATGGCACTTTCCGACACTAAAGGGCAGACGGTTAATGGAAGCCCATCTCCACAGAAAGTCTAAATCACTTTGTAGAGAGAAGAAGTCCACAACATATCGAATGCATTTATATAATTTTAAGTCATCTGCGTACAGAAGAAAACTTGAATTTTTAATTGCTGTATTTATGTCATTAATAAATAACACAAAAAGCAGTGGTCCCAGATAAGATCCTTGAGGAGCCCCCGAAGGAGTAAAATATTCTTTTGACAATCGGCCACCAAATTTATCAGATTCTAAAAATATCATAAGAGGATACTAAAAAAAATAAAAATGTTTGTTTGGATATTCAGCACTCAGGGTTCTAAAAAAATTGGGATAACATCTTTCATGTTGCAACGAAAGATTTACAATAAATAGATAGTTCAGTGAGAGTGATAAATTTATTTATTTTCTAATATCTGATAATAATATTAATATATTATTATGAACACATTAAGTCGAAAGCTTTCTATACTCATACTAATAGATTACGTAATTATTTAGTTCAAAAGGTTTTCATGTCGTTCAAGTCTTAAAATCGCGTAGATCGATAAAACTTAATTCAGTTCTACAGGGAAAACAAAGTGGTCCCATATACGTACTTAAAGAAACAATAGGTAAAAAAATTGTCAAATTTGTACATATTAGAAAAAATTAAACTATTAAAATGTTTTATGTAGTTTTTCCCATGTAGCTAGCGTTTCCAAATGTTTCTTATTTTTATATATTCAAGTATCGAACAGTAAACAATAACATATTTTAATATATTCGTTATGTTATGAAGAATCAAAAAATATGGTTTAAATAATGAAAACAGGTTCATTCATATTGAAAAATAGTAGCGCGTTAAATGTTTTAAACTTTAAATAAGCACGAAGGTTTATTTTAAATATTCCTGCTGCCGAAAATACTCATTTGGTTGCTGTTCATGTGAGCTTTATTGTCAGCTATGGATTGCAGCAACTGCAACTCACACGTAATATTTGTATTTATTTAAAAGAGATAGCTAATTCAATACCAGTAATCGAGAAAATCCACAGCTGCGTGATATTAACTCTGAATTATGAGAATTTTCGGCAATAATATTGTTTTTTTCTCTCATTATTTTGTATGCAACTATTTGTTTATTGTATGACTATTGCTGACACAAATAACTTAAAGATAAGTTATAATATTAATATTATTACTTGAGTTGTTGAACTTCGTTTTTAGAGTTTTCTTTTTAAATATTTAATTACAATCAAATATATACTAATAGTTTGACTAATATTATTTTAATAAATAGGTTTAAAGTCTCGACATGTAGCCCTTTTATTTTATTTTATTTATAAAATGCACTAGCATTATTCACTGCTTTTGCTACTTTTGCAAATTGTTCTCGATCATATTAAAATATTAAGCCATCTTGTTAGATACAAATTGCTCATTTTCTTACTGTGCTTTTGAAAAAGAGTCCTTTTGAAAAAGAGTTTTGGTCCTCAACTTCAATCATAACTTTTTTTGCTTATTTCCGTTGAAAACGAAATCATTTCTTCTAGATTTAGATCCAGTTTTTTACTCTGAATTAAAAAATTTTAGTTTGCAACAGGGTGAGTGAGGATAATGCAAAACTTAATTCCGTGACTACTAATTATTCTATAAAAGATTTCTGTCTTTAATTATATTTTAAGCAACTAAATTCGATGCAACATATTGTTTATGTATGTAAATAAATCACTACATTCATATTAATGGTGGTATCAATACACTTTGATATACATTAGTAATTTGTTTCGCATAAAAATAGTCGCTATTGTGGATGAAGCAAAAGCAGGTGTGCGGTTCGATTGTGTGCCGTTGTCGTATGTGTATAAATAGTCAGATTGACGAAGGTTGGTTTACGTAATATGGGATTGATGTGTATAACAAATTTCGAATAAATTTTTCTCATTGGTTGTATTTATGAGTTTATTTTAAGTCTTATTTATGGCGTGTATTAGATACTAGGGTGGCGTCGAGCCTTGAGGTAAAAATACTGTCGGTGTACATCCGTTCCAGAAGGAGCTTTTTATAATTGCTTGGCCTTGATTATGATGCTTGAGACCTAGATTTAAATAAGTTTTAGTGTTTAGCATAGCTGACAACATACCTAAAGTTTCAAAGAATATAATAAATATTCGTTTAAAAAACTATAGATTATTTAAGAATTAAATTACTAATATAAAAAAACACCTATTTAATATACTTAATATTGTACATTATTTTTTGTTGTATTTAGGCTACTAGTTATTATACATATTAACACTTCTGCACATTATCCCACTTTTAGTCATTTAATTTTTTGGCTTTATTTCTATGTACATAGCTATTTTTTTCAACACTCACTATTACATATTATATGAATATGTTTTATCTGAATAAATGTGCATTTTAATTTTTTTTATGATTTGAACCATTTACTTACAATGAAAATATACTTGTATCTACAACAGCAAAAATGTATATAAAATACCAATCTAATTATTATGAACCAATACAAAAAGTGCACACTTGTTATACATGTGTAGCTATTTTTCTTTAAAAAAAAATATTCAAGAAAAATGTGTCTACTCTAGCTGGGGCGTATTACACATAAAATAATTCAGCGCATTAAACTAAGCGTCCTGTAGATGTTCAAATGCCACGTTTATGCTAATATCTATTTCGTCGAATCACTGATGGCTTCAGTTTTTATGTGTGTATGTATGTGTATCAATTTTTCAGCGGAGCTTCGTGATAATCCGCAATAAATTGTCGAAGGTCTTTTTTATCGTTATCACTTAGTGATTTTGCACGCCGTCGAATGTGTGTCATTAGTTGCAAATGCGTTTGCGACATTACGCTTTGATTAGGGCTTTCGAGCTTTCGAGCTTCTGAACCTTGTGAATATGCGGGCGAAGGGCGAGTGGCAAATAAAAGCTACGAACACACGTTCTTCAATCACGCAACACTCAAAATGGGACAACGGATTCAAATTGCCATAGTCCCGAACCGATAGAGTCCTATAAACTCGCACCGGTGCCAGGCGTTGCCAACATTTTTTTATTTATCATTCGGGCTAACCGGAAGTGTTTTTGTGTCGGTTTGGCACTGGCTGAAACGGTGTAAGCCACGGCGAAATCAATTTGTAATCTTTGTAACACAAACACGTGACTGTATTAAATTGGTGTGGTATTCGAGATAAGTCCGATTGGAGTTTATTCGAGGAATCCAAGTTGTCGCCCCCCTGCGGTGGCAATCCTTGCATGCCAACTGGTGCCGACAAGATAAGTGTATACTTTTCCGAAACTGACACGGAAACCAAACGCAACGTCGTTTCAGCGTGATGTTAACCAAGTTTTTTGAATATCTTCATTTTAAAGACATGCCAACTTTTGCTTCGGAATGCTTTAATGCAATTTTCCACTCTGAATACACACTGAACATATTTTATATTATTTTAAATTAATTAAATTATTTAATAGAATAATAGATATTTTTATCTTCGATCGTGATCCGCAAAAGCGTGCAAATGGCAACCTTGACATAATCGATCCATTATGCAGGGATTTCCCACTGACTTGACTTACTAGCTTCCAAACTGTCCATGTTTCTACGTTCATTTTTTTCAATCAGTTTGTCGTAATACAGGGTAATAAAAACGCAGTTTAAGCAGCCGTTCAAGATGCTAGCAAAAAATACTGAGTAATATTTTCTTACTTTTAAATGAATTTAATATGTACTGTTTATCATTGTTATGTCTGTGGTCTTCAAATTCATTAAGCGTGTGATTTACTTTGAAAATGTAAAATGAAATTAACCATATGGTACGCTAATCAAACCATTTTAATCATCACACATATTGATTCACAATAGTTATAGGTATATAATGTTAAATTTTAATAAAAACCATGATTTATTTATCCATGTTTTAAAAATATTTGGTTATTTTTCCAAATAAAGTATACACTACATAATCCTTTTAGTCCCAGACAATTTGGCCAAAATGTCTGGGACTAAAATTAAAAATTTTAAATTTTATAATATTGATATAAGCATTTATAACTCAAATTTAATTATTGTTGCTTTTAACATGAGTAGAAATAAATAAGCATACGACAGATAAATCTTTCGAAAATTAATATAATTGGGATATAAAATAAATATTAAATGTGCAATAATTAAAATAAAATTATATAAATATAGCATACCTTAAGCACATAAATACCACAATCAGCAATAATAAAAAACTGTTTTTTATTATTGCTGATTGTGTATTTATATAATAATAAATATAAAAATAATAATAATTTTTTCAGGCAATTAATTAAAATAATAATATATAATTAATTAAAATAATAATAATAATAAACGAGAGATAAAATAGTCAATACCGGTAGCATCATAAGATTCCCTATCGAGCTCGACGGTTTACCGTTACATTCTAATTAGAATCCACTACTATTTGCCTCTCAGCCATCACCGTGGGGGTGTTACCCTGCGCTTCTAAAGAAATATTTACCATTTTATTTTTATTATATAATAATGCTCTTTTCTTATAATAAATATAAATATTTTATTGCTTTTGGAAACAAAAATAGTAGGAATACATTTAATAATGACTACAATAATTATATTTATTTAAAATATCGTTGAAATTCCGCACAAAATTAAAAAAAATCAGATACATTAGTAGTAAAATTATGGAATGAAGTTAGTGGGATTGTAGGTTAATCAAATTTATTCATTTAAAAATCTAGAACTGACGCCGATCCCCTAGAAATAAAAGTGGGAGTGGTGTCGCATGCAACGAAGAAAGAGATAAAGCATGCTCTTTCGTGTAACGGTACTTCATCCAGATGACATGGGAATCTTATGAAGCATACCGGTAGTAGCATCATAAGTATCCCTATCGAGCTCGACGGTTTACCGTTACATTCTAATTAGAATCCACTACTTTTTGCCTCTCAGCCATACACCGTGGGGGTGTTACACTGCACTTCTAAAGAAATATTTACCATTTTATTTTTATTGTATAATAATGCTCTCTTCTTGCAATAAATACAAATATTTTATTTTTTCTGTAAACAACAATAGTAGGAACACAGTTAATAATGACAAATTTATTAATTTAACAATTCAGAACCGACGCAGATCCCCTATAAATAAAAGTGGGAGGGGTGTCACATGCAACGAAGAAAGAGATAGTTCGTGTAACGGTACTTTGTCCAGACGACATGGGAATCTTATGAAGCATACCGGTAATACCGGTATTGACTATTTTATCTCTCGGTAATACCGGTATTATTGAAATCCCTACACGTTACTCATTAAATTTATCATTCTGTGCTCATTGTAGTATTTTTTATTTAATAATTTTGAAGAATCAAACATTATTTTCAGTGTGCGGCGAACTTGAAGCGCTACGAGCTGTACTATCAGCCGGAGCTGACCCCAGCACGGCGGATATACACGGTGGATATCCTCTTCATTATGCAGCTCAAATGTGTGGCGGTGCCAGCACCGGGACTGGGGGTGGCGCTGGGGGCGCTCGCCACTCTTTAGAGGTCTTGGGTGCTCTGCTGCGCGCCGCCACGCGTGTCGATGCACTCGACGGGCAAGGTCGACAACCACTCTTATGGGCTGCTTCCGCTGGCTCGGCACCGGCAATCCTGGCTTTGATCAAGGCTGGTGCAGCCGTAGAGGCCGCCGATAAGTAAGACGATGACACTACTAGAGACTCGATTTTTAATTGTATTTAATACTACATATACAATTTCAGAGATGGCCTGACTGCTCTTCATTGCGCTGCTTCAAGAGGACACACAGAGTGCATAGAAACTCTTTTGACTCTATGCGGAGCTCGTCCGGATGTCATAGACTCAAATGGATGTACAGCACTACACTATGCCGTTACTTTAGGACACGCTGATGCTACCGCGTTATTATTGGATCAAGGTTCTGATCCTAACAGACAAGATAGGAAGGGCAGAAGTCCCGCACATTGTGGGTGTGCTAAAGGACAACTGGAGACTGTTCGAATGCTAGGTAAGATATTAAGAAGATACTATGTATTAAAGGATATATTTTACTATATGATACATGCGTTTTAAGGTGCTCGAGGTGCAAACGTATGGCTGAGGAACGCAAAAGGCGACTTACCATTACATGAAGCGGTTGCTTCAGGGAGGCGCGAATTAGTAAAATGGCTATTGGAGATAAGACCTTCCCAAATCAATGCAACAAACAACGATGGACGAACATTATTACATATAGCTGCCAATACAGATAATACTGATTTGTGCAAGATTCTACTGGATTTTGGCGGAGAAGTGAACGCTATTCTAAGAACGTCCAAGAATATTCTTATGACTCCTTTGGATTGCGCTTTACACAAAGGATATAGATCGACTGCTAAGTATCTTCAAATGCATGGGGGACTACCGGCATCTAGAATTGCTTCAAGACACGTTTTAGTCAATCAAGATACTATACCCCAACTTCCGGTGAGGCATATAAAAAGTACTAAAATCAACTTGAGAGATAATATAGCAATTGAAAGAAGAGAGATTTTTGAGATGAGTCCATGCAGCACTCCGAAACATGTTCGATATTCGAGCAAAACTGGTTCGCCTATCAATTCTTCTGAGTATAGTTCTGAAGAATATGAAGTTGAGAGTAAGAGGCAGAGAGAAGAGCGACGGAAGATGAAGAAGGTTAGCGTGCATTATAAAAAACACAAGTTAAAAACTAATCAGAACAGTTTCAGTGATGGATATGAAAGTGAAAAGAAAAGGCGATCTTCCAGGCAGGAAAAGTCGCTGTCGGATTCAGAAAGCAACGGACATGTGGCGAAGAAAAAAAATAAGCGATCAAAAAGCGAACCGTCTGACAATGTGCACAAGCAAGAAAAAACGAGTAGCGTGAACGTCAGTAAACATAAGGAAAAAAAGAGTTCTGATAGCGATGCCGATAAAACTGTTAAGAAACGACGCAAAACTAGTATACCGAAAAAAGATTCAAGGTCAAACAGCGTGTCGAGTGAAAGCAATAAAACTAATAAAAGTGATAAAACGTCCAAAACTAAGCATATAGAAGTAACAAACGAAGAGTCTGAAAAGCAGTTGGAGGACGAGTTTGAAGAAGATTCGTTAGACAGAAAGGAAGATATGGATCCAAAAGTGAACGATCTAATCGAACACATAGAAAACAATATAGATAAACTGGACAGTGTGATAGATGCGAGGATCAGTGACGGAGAAGCTAATGCCATGTCGTTCATGCAGACTACTTTGGTGACTGAAGCTCAAGTCCACTTCGAGAGTCATACGAGTGTAGAAAATGGAGATGGAGAATACAAGATAGTGACTGTTCAAACGTTCGAAAATCCTATTCCATCGCCAAGTATCGATGACGTTAAAGAAGAATCTAATTTAGCAATCGAATACGTAGAAAACACCGATAGGGAAAATGGCGAGGCTAACGTTGAGGTAAAACAGCCGGAGTTGGTCGAGCATCACGCTGTGATCTTAGAAGAAAAGATAGAATCCGAGTTCTTGGATAACGAATTGGAAATAACGGCGCGTGATGGAATCATTGCAATAATTCCTGATATAGATATAGATTTAGTATCTAACGAGGATACGTTGAAAGAAGAAAACGTAGAAGGCGAAATCCTCGATGATGAGAAAAACGATAACGATACTGAGAGAGGCGAAGATTACGTGCAAGCGATTATTGGAATAATACCAGATGAAGATAGAGCATTTCAGCAGCAAGAAACGGAAGAGTCACCTGATAGCATGATGGGTGAACCGATATCCACGGAACCTGAGACTAACGAGAGAGCAATAACGCTAATAGATGATGTTTCGGATAAACCTGAAGATAAGAGAAGGAGATCTTATAGTACAGAACGTCACGTTTGTATTGCTGAACAAGACTCTGAAGAAGTGGCAGTGAGTGATGTTTCAGGAAAGAGCACATCTAAAGATGAAGATGAACAACCAGATTCTAGCAATATGAACGATGATAAACAAGACAATAAAGGTGTACAAAAAGTTTTCTCAGTTTCTCACGGTGATGATTTACAGGAAAACAGGAGTGTAAAAGTAAAGGGGAAAGAATTGTACGAAACTCAAAGCTACAGGGTTTTAAATCAAGATGAAGACGATAAAGAAAATATGTTAAAAGAAGATGAGTATTTAGTGCGCGGACTTGATCCTGATATGGACGATCCAGATAGATTTGTTAAAAAAGCTGTTTATACTAGAAGAAGAGCACCTAGTGTAAGCGATAATGAAATGTATAATATTATAGACTCATCTGGAGGAGTTCGTAGAAGAAGATTAAAGAAAAAATTTAGGGATAAGAACAGAATGAGCGCTGTAAGGTCTAAGAGCCAAAATTCTGACAGGGATTACGAGTCTAGCTTTTTCGTTGATTCTGGTTTCGAGCCTAGTCCTAGATTTGTGTATCAAAATAGGTCAATGAGTCCTAGATTGGTAGCTTATTATGAAGACAGAAACGCGAGTGGCGCTTTCGCAGATAAGTCTCAAACTAAAATACCTAAAAGAAAACCGGGCGATAAAAATGCTGTAGATATGACTTCAGTGACACAGATTGTTCAGACTAACATGAGAAGGTACATATATTAAATTATTATTTTAATGTGGAATGCTTAATAATTTATTTTTTAATATAGGTACTTCTTGGAAAGGAAGATATTCCAACATTTGATGGATTTAAAGAGGATACAGATTAGATCTAGTAAAGCGAATGAAGCACTTCTGGTTAAGAGAGCTGTCGATGAGTACCACAGATCGAGTTTGGTTTACGTAGGTGCCGGTCGTTTTACCAGCACTGAATATACTTATAAGAACTTCGAGAAGTTTCTCTACGACTCGCTTAGAAAGTTACAAAAGAGTGGCACAAAAAATTTGGCGAATTTACCGGAGAGAGCTTATCCGGATTATATTGATATGAAGAACGATAATGTTTATAAAATGGACGGATTGCCAGATAATCCGGTCTTGTGCACCAGTAAGACTCATCGGTGCTATCATGCTGTTCATGCATATACAGGAATACCGTGCTCAGCTTATTGTGAGTATTTTATAATGTTTGTCTTTGTGATATTAATACTTTTAATGCTTTTATTTTTTTAATAATTTATTTATTATATTTGTTTATTTCAGTACCATTAAAAGGAAATCACCACACGATGCCAAAGCCAGTGATTAAGAAAGGCTTCTTACCGCAAATTAATACCAAGAATAAGAAGAACTCTCAAGTGACATTAGAACTATGCCATGGCAATGAAAAGCAGATGATTTCACTTCCAGCTGAAAAGTTGGATAAGAACAAAAGATATTATGTCACATTTACAGTGAAAGGTTCAAATCAAAACTCTGATAGTGAAAACAAGCAAGCAGATAACGTTCCTCGCAATGTGAAAAGTGTATAATTAATTGTTATTTTGATATTAATTTTTTTATACTATAATGTATAATATACAATATTCAACATTGCACATGGATTATATAGTTAATTTTAAGAGCACAAAGGCTGTGAAAAAACCATGTATTGATCTCAATAGACTCATAAGCCATAAGCGTAGGCGGATTTATTGTAATTGGTCGAGCACCGAAACGCCCAAGCCAGGGATTGTTATGGGCCGAATGGCAATTTCTTTTATCTATATTTTAAGATTTTGTAGAATAAGAATCAAATTGAATAAACAAGTTTTGCTAATTAAATTAGCTATTTTTAAAAACAATATCCTATTAATTAACATTTTTTATATTGTAGCCCATAACGTTAAAAAAGTGAAATTTGCCAATCTGTATCTGTAAATGGGTTGATGTTCATCATTAATCCGCCCGCGGCTATGTATCACACTATAACTGAAATAATTTATGAATAACTCATAGCCTAATTTAAATATATCTACAATGTGGTGTAATAGACTTTCAGAATTATCAATGTATGTTTTCAAGATCAGTATTTGTGTAAATTGAATACTCAAACATATCACTCTTTTTATTGAATTTCAAAGATATTGTTGTTGTGTATAAAAAATGATAATAAAAATACATTTTATTTTAACATTTTTAATTTTATTTTTTCCTTGTATACTATTATTACAACAACTCTATTGAAATTGTGGGACGAACGGTGTGCAACAAAATTGTAGCTACTCATTCTATCTACAACACATCGACGCCGACGAGACTAGATAATCTAAAACTTTTTAAATGCATAACAATATAAGTCACAATCGTATACAATTTCTAAACATCTAATAACATCTAAAATAGTGAGGTATAACAGTTTTATTCAATCTATTTTATTTTTTATATTCCCAACAGAAGGCAAACTCCAGCCAAAGTCCATTTCGCTGGTTTCTCCTTAGTTTTCAGATTAAAAGTCCATACGTACGTTGGTCCTCTCATTCTATAAATATAATATTGTGATTTATACTCTTATAATATTAATAGAATACACATAAAATACCTGATTTTATAAATGGGGCAATCGTAAGTGTTCCTTAGTTCTATCTTATCCTGTGTGACAGCTCTGACATAGATTACAGGCATACTAGGAAACAATTCCTTTAAACGAGATTCCACTATGCATCCTTGATCTATATCCCATCTAGCGCCTTCCATATACATTCCATGAATATAGGCACCTTCGATTGGAGCAGCGTTAAACTCATCTTTAAACTTCTTTGTGACGTCACAGCTCAAACACATCTTATCTAAAGGCCATTCATTCTTGCGGGCAGTTTGCTGCATGATTGCAGTCAGGAACGATTGTGGATTGAAGAAGGCACCGAGCCATACTACAATAGGCAGCTAAAATACGAATACATGCTTAAATAAATTATCTCTCTTGATATGAGTTATAATTAAAATAATATAACTAACAGCAAAATCTCCAGTCCAGTTCTCCAGCTCAGTTAATCGCATGCAAAGATCAACGAACCAAGCTCCAAGGCTCAACTGAGATGGATATGCCAAATTGGTCCATCTTGGAGGCACTTGATCCATGTATAAGCAATTTTCTAGATCTTCCATCTCAGCAGTAATTGTTAGTTCTCCCTGTATTGATATAATTAGTATTGATTTAATGACTTTGAGGTACAGAAGCGAGTCAAACGAAAACAGTAATTTTGTTTCATAACTTAACCCACAGTTTATGAATCAATAGTATATTATATACCATCAATAGTTTTTAACTCACAATTTGAATGTTATCATTTGACTCACATTGTAATATAGTAGTATACTACCTTAAACCCAAACTCCAATTCCTTCAACGATCGCTTCATCTCACCCATCAAAATATTCATTCTTTCGCACTCTTGAAAAGCTACTATAATGTAAGGTGTCCTTTCTTCCACTTTACCCATGAGTTCCGCTATGTGGAATTGTTCTGGTATCTTATCGAGAATATCTTCTAAAACCGCTTTCACCTGTTCAATAAATATTATCATTATAAATATATGCATTTTTTGCACACACTACTGACATACTTTTTCTTCGCGTGACTGTCCAGTGCCGCATTGGTTGTCAGTATCGTGCGGTTGCATCTCGAAAATGGTTCTAAACAACGACTCAGATTGTGTAGATAAAACTCCAATTTCAGCATTCGGATGTAGGCCATACAGATACGGAGATTCGTTAGGCATTTTGTTTTCTATGTAAGCATGATAAGCTTCGAAATCAGAGTTTAGTGGAGCGACAAATCCGGGAGCGAACGTTAGTTCTCCATCGATCTAAATTAATTTAAAGCATATTGAGGATAGAGTATAATAATTATAGTTAAACGGTTTCAGTTCCATACTAATTCTGGTAACATATATTCGGATAAATATGTGCGACAAAGGCGACGATCCCAATCGTCGGTAATATGACCTCCATACATGATCTCTCCAAATAGGTATCTGAGATCGTCCCAAGGTATGCGAGAGTTGTTCTCCAGATAATTATAAAGTACGTTTACGCTTATGAAGAGATCACCGGCGTTGAATGGATAATTTCTGAAAGATATGTTATTATTTAACTGCAAAACATTTGATTATGTTTATTATAATACCTATTCCATCCCTGTGGTCCAAATTTTCTTCTCTCTGCAACCACAGCGTGAAAATAACAAAGTGCGAAAAGGATGCTCTTAAATTCCACTTCTTTGGAACACATTTCTAGTGTTTCTTGAGAGAAGTTATCTAATGCCTAAAAATAATATAAAATCATCAATATGTGATACTATACATAGTAGCTCAATTTATGTTATGATAAATTGTATAGATAACGTTTTGCAACATTTTCTCACTCATGTTACAATAAGGACTTTTTAGAAATTTTCAAGCTAAAAATATAAAATGCCAAAAATATAAAATAATTTTAATAAAATCATGAAATTAAGGTTGACCATGATTTATATACGGCCTAATTAATATAAATAAGCCTTTTCCTATTTATTTAAAATGCTCGCAGGGAACGTTTAAAAGGGTTTACACTCACAGGCTAAGCAGAGTCGTATCACTCGAAAGAAAAACAGGAAAAAGTCTCATTCTTGGTTTAATTCATATCGGAAAATTAAATTGACTTGCGTTTATTTGGATTAAAATATTACAAATAATATATTTGGTATAATTTTGAGAAACTGCCAAACGCGCTTTGATGCAATCTGTATTAATACTTACGATGCCCAAATACCTATAGAGCATCTAATGACGCAACACTATTCATTAAGGTTTTTAGATATTTTAATAACAATAAATAATTTATAAAGATAAAGTGCTACAATATGTACACATTAATCCTTTAAGCGGTATAGCCGTACATGTACGGCGGTCGATTTTTCACTGTTTTGAAGTGCCCTAAAGAGTTATATATTTACATATGTAACTGAAAAAATATAAATAAAAAACATTATATTTATATAACATTTTTAAAGGTAATTCAATGTAAATGATTTCTATAGAAAATATAATACTAACATAATAAAATAACAACTAATAATTTATATTAATTTTATAAAAAATATTGAGAGCCTCTGAATTGATATAAAAAATCCACAATAGCTGAATAATATATTAAAAATATATTAAATAAATTAACGAAATTATCAAACCATCAAATCATAATAATACAAAAAAGTAGTAAAATAAATCATAGCAATAAAACGTTGAAAATCACCGATTTTTTTTTGTAATTTTCTATAAATGCAATATAAAATAATATTAAATAAATAATTATAAAAAATTGCGTAAAATTCACTCACTCCCATGGGTATAAATTAACTCACTACTCAAAGGGTTAAAATGCTGATTTTTTATCTTTTCAATAAATACATTTTTATTTGACATTTTTTTTTCGTCTAGAAGCGAGAGATTTTATTAAGGGCTTATGTATTTATGTGATTAAAGTATGTCTATTTATACATTTTATAATTTTTATGACTTGCCTTTTGTGATTTCAAGGACTATTCAATTATATTAAAATTTAATAATTTTTATTTCGGTTAAATGGATGATAATGGAATTAGTGCAATAGCTTGATTTATTTCGGATTATAAATACCTTATGAAGATTAGCTTTCATACCAGTCGGTGGTTCATTAGTGATCTTTATTGCAGATTCCAGAATACCTTGAGGTATTATATGATATTGAGGATCAGCTGCTGGTTCCGCACTTAAAAACAACCTTGAAAGAAATTAACACATGTATGTTAAGTTGTGGTATATACTATTATTCATTATGTAATATAAGAAATACCTATAACTTTCGTGGCACTCTTCACTGCATTGTTCGATTTTCTTTTCCAGCGTATCTAACCATTTCGAGACCAAGTGTATGTTTTGCAACATGACCCAATGGCCTTCCGAAGAAGCTACGTCCATAGCCTTTTCCGCTATCACTTCCTGACCCTGACCCAATGAAACGATATGGAAATTTTGATTGTCGGTCGTGTAGCCCAGTTGTTGGCCTAATTTCTCCACGTCCTATTCATAATGAATATTTAATTAGCACTTTAAATTAAATTACAACAACACACACATCTATAAAAATAACCTTTATTGGATCAACTCCTGGTGATAAAATAAAGAAAATGGGCGTCGATGGATTAGATTCTTCAAACGATTGCTTGAAGTTTATCATTGGTGCTTGAACGAACTTAGCACCTAATTTTTCTTTTATGAAATACCTAAAATGTGATGTATAGTTAACAAATAAATCTTTTGTTGAAAAAAAAACAGATTTTACCTGGTAGCATAAGTCATGCGATCTAATCTTAAAGCTCGCATTATGCATAATCTTTGCAACGGTGATTTATTCTTCCACTCTCCTGGATACTTATCCTTTTCTGGTGTTTCTCCTTCAGTGAATTTTAACCATCTTTTGCTGGCTCCTTCAATATCTTTATCAAGTCCGAAGAAATTTTCCATTTTAGATAAAGTACATACACCTCCCCAATTCTTATCCGATAACCAAAGATACGGTGATGTAATTGGCTTTACAGGAAAACGCAACAAGAAATCTACTTCTTCTATAGCCGAACTTTCACTAGACAATTGAATCTAAAACATTAATTGATTATAAACACAATATATATAATTAGAACTATATGTTTGTTATTTACTTGAAGGGCCATTTGACACAGAAAAATCGATTTATCACTTTCAAACAATCCTCTGCTAGTGTACATATATACAGAAAATGTTATATGATCTAAAATATTCAACACTCTTTGAATGAGCTTCTTATCGGGTTTAGTCTTTGAAAGTGCGTCATTAAACACTGAACTGTAAGCTTTTAAAGAAAACTGATATATTGGGTTGATTTTGCTCAAATCTGTCAAAATAAAGTAGAGTAGAGATGCTCTCTCAGCAGCTGGTCTAAAAATATATATAAAATTAAAAACATATACTACTAAAAATTATATTTAATCAAGTTACCTATAATGCTCTCGTGCTTCATCGATCTTTTGAGAAGTTATCTTAGCTTCTTTTACCTTTGCAGCAATCTTTGCTGCAGTCTTTTTAGTTGTTTCCAAATTTACTACTAATGCAGAATCGCTTATTATATCTGGACCAGCTGAAGATAATCTACACAATAAGTCATCTTCTAAAGTTTTTAACGTGATTTTAAAATCATTTTGTTGTTTCGTTAGTTCAGCTCTGGTTGACTCTAAATCTGGTCTTTCAGCTTTAACTACATCTCCCAAGAGTTGTTCTTCCAATCTTGAATTATAAAAATTAGTACAGATTTTATTTATAATATCATTTTCATATTAAATAATTACCCATTTCTTGTCACAGTAAAATTAATTAATATGCATTGAGCTTGCATTTCTGGTTGATAATGAGGATTGGCCAATTTAGTTTGAAGAATCAATCGAAAGTTTGGATTATAATCGATTTCTTTATCTCCAATCTAAATTTTAGTTTAATGTTATATACAATAATAGAAGAATATTTTATTTTTTTATTATTACCTTAATCACTTTACCCTTTTTGATTAGTGTTCTTCCAAGTAATGGATCTAAAACTGCATCGATACTTTCTGAGATATTTTCTATTAATAACACATCACCATTTTGAATGGCATTTTCAATGATTTCAATGTATGATTGTGTAGTTAAACGAACGATCGTAAGTTTTTCTCCATAGTGATTCTTAATCCATTTTATCCCTTGCCTAATATAATAATAAAATATTTTTATTTATTTAAAAATATCCATATAAAATATAATATAAATTACAATTGTGGATCTATCATTAGTGGCCATCTTTCCGAATTAGTCAATATCGTAGCATTTTCTGTGCTCATTCTATCAGACGGTAGACCTTCATTGTTCCATGTAGCTATTTGAGCATCATCGGTTAATAGCATTAAAGGATCTAAGTTATCAGTTATGGGTATTTTAGGCTGCAATTGTAAATTTAATTGTAGTTTTAATTCAAATCTATATTTTAAAGGCAATCCTTACATCGACTTTGTATAAAAACGGAACCCAAAGATCATTCAAAAGATCCAATCTGTAACTATGAGTGAAACAGCCGACGTATGATATGAAAGCTGTTATTAAAAGGATATCGCCTGGTAGCATAAGTTCCCTGTCTCGAAGATTACCTACTGATACTTTCCATCTGAAATTTTGTATTAAGAAAAAATAATTAATGGAATAGATTTAATAGATCATTTTAAATACCTGACTTTTTCAGAAGATAATCCGTTCACTAAACGATTAGCTAATTCGATGGTCATTGTTGTCCTATCTGCTTCAGCTTGACATTTTAACTTTTCATCAACTGCTTCTTGGAATTCTGCCAGAAGAATCGCAAGACGTTGCTCCAATTCCTAATCACAATTAATATTAAAATCTTGGGAGTGCAGATTTATTTATGCTTTGACTTACAGATATTTTTTCTTTTAGCTGAGACAATGTAACTCTAGCAGCAGCTAATTCAGCATTAGCAGCAGCAAGAGCTCTTCTTTTAGGTTCTACTATGACATAAATTTCATAAAACTTCATTATGTTGATAACCCAAGCGCATAAGCCAGCTGCAGCACTAGATTTGCTCAATATAGTCTCGGGTAAAAAATCAGGGTCTTTGATAAAAGGTTGAATGGCCTGAAATAAAAATATTGATTAGGATTTTAATATCATATTATAAACTAGTTCATATTCCTTACTTTGACCACATCTGAAGGTATGTTTTCTTTGTCGTAATTCACAAGATCACTCAAAAATTGATCTACTTTTGCCATCATCACCTAAATATAAGATAAATATTAAAGTATAAAATAACATAGGTTTTCAGATTAATTGCACAATACACAAGACATTTGAGACAAATATAAAGTAACTAGATTTAAATGCAAAATTATAGTAGTTGTTTTAGGAATATTATTGTTTTAGGAATATCAAAATTGAAACGTAGTACATATTAAACTAAATTAAAGTTTATGATCTGGCTCTACATTATAATTATCATGTATGTAAAATGGTATGAAAGTCTTAGTATTTTATATACAAAAAAGTATTTTTTTATTGCATTTATTTATCAGGTAAACTTATATACTACATATTAGTTATTACTAGTATATGCAATTCGGTAAAATTTGTTGAAAATGCTACTTTTTTATTTGTCATAGACATTTGTATCTTAACATTTAGTATGCTAAGTAGCATTATTTCACTTAGATTAAATTTAATCATATTTTTTGAGATTGCTTGGTTGGACCATATTGAAAGTGGGTGCTTTTCTCGAAATTCTAAGGGTCGTCTCGGTCGATTTGGCTTAGCTCCGCTTAAAGCAAGTTTGACGTTTGAAAATTTTGGTGTTTTTAATAAATCAGCAAATTACATATAACAAACTAATTTTGCGACGCAAAATATTTTGCTCGTTGACATGAAAAAAATACGGATTTCTGAAACGCAATCGTATACGATTTAAAAAGCCAGCTGACGTAGGCATTAACTCAAGAATCCGTATTTTTGTTACGCACATTTATTTCGATGCACTATATCGTATACCATATAACCACTCATGAACAAATAGTACACACACATAAAATATTACATAAAAGTTAAACATACATCAAGTTATTTTATCCTAGTGTCAAAAAGTTTTATTAACAATACCTTGCAAGCTTTCCAAGACCTATCTTTTGGAATTTTTCCTTTCTTAGCAAGCAGTACACTAACAGCAGCAGTAACATTAACTACGGCATCAGGTGGAGTACCAAATGATTTGAGCTCAGTTAAATTATTCTTGTTTAGTGTATTCAGAGCTTCTTGTGCTGCTATCAAGGCTGGTTCAGCTTTAGCTAAATCATCAGCACAAATCTTAGCTTTGATAGAAACATCTTCCTCAATGACTTTAACCTTCTTTTCTTCTTCAGCAGCTACATGAATAATATTTTTATTAATATCATATTTAATACAAAAATAAAGTGAGACATCTGTTGTTGAAGATGAAAAATAATATTAGCAAATTCTACTTAAATGTGTATGAAGCTGATAAATATGTTTCTTTTTATAAATACCTAAAGCTTTTTCTTTAGAAACTCGATCACTCTCAGCACCCACTACTGATATCAATTCTTCGGCTGCTTTATTTTTTGTTTTTAATAAAACTTCTTGTTCTGCTAGTGTAAGCTATATAATTAAAAATATTTATTTATTTCTGTATTTTAGATTAATGAATAGCACTACATTAAACCTTTAAAGTTTCAACGTCTCTAGCACAAGACTCCAATTTTAACAATCCATTCTCTAGTCTCTTAATCATGAGCTTGAGATGCGTACTCTTCTCTCTCAATAATTTAGAATACAAGGAAATTTGCTCTAAAAATGATTTTGGTGTTGTATAGTTGAATCTCCTATCTTTTTGATAATAAGCAATAGACACATTGTTGACTGTTGTATGTACGTAAGACATAAACAAAGCTACTGGCTCTATGAGGATTTTCTAAAATATGGTAAAAATTAAATAATAATTAATTGCATGCTTAAGAAATATGAACTCACTGGTAGCTCGGGAAGATCAGATAAAAATTGTTTAGAGACTGATCTCAAAGCTTCTTGAGGCCACTCATGGAACCAGTTTATTGATGTACAATTGACTATAGCTGGAAACTTTCTAGATCTAATTCTTAGAGTTGTACCAACAGGCGAAAAACACAATACCACCTAAAATATTAATATTTATTATTATATATATCTGAAGATTATACTATATTGTATAAAAACGCAAATAATACCTTCAATTGCCTTCGAACGCGATCAATAAAAAATTTCCAACAATTTTCTTTAGTATCTTGTAATCCAGATGCTTTGGTCTATAATTTTTAGAGAAATATTACAAAGTTTGTTTAATTTAGTTACAACAAAAAAAATTACTTCTGTATGAACTCCATTGATAATATTTTCAATGTCTTCATCAGTAAATAAATCTGGTATTTCTCCAGATGCTAACAAATCGTTGATTAAAACTAAAAATCTTTCATCTGCCACTTGAGCATCAGTCATTAAAAAAACTGTTCCAATGTTTTTAAGACCAGCTTTCAAATATATTGCAGCTAAAATTAAGATATTATAGTGTAATACAATTGATTGAAATTGTATTTTATATCAAATTATTACCAAGATCGTCTTTAAGATCAATAATTGAATATCCCTTCCTTAACTGTAGTTGAAAGACTTCCAAACCGGATAAGTAAGATGATAACCTAGATAGTGATTGTTTACCAGATCCTCCAACTCCAATTAATAATGCATTTCCTCGCGGTAGTTCTAAGATTCTGTTGATTCTGAAAATGGATTATGTTTTTAATATATATATTCAACAATCCTATACTTTATTTAATTTTAATATATCTTACCTGCATATGTGATTCATTGCATCTTCAAATAAAACCAAATTCATCGTAGCTACCATGTCGTTATAAGAAGAAAGTCCTTCGTTCAATAATTGAGTCAAATGCTCCCAACCACTGATTGGCATGTATTTGGGATCACCAATTCCTTCAGCAAAGTGGCAATATATCAACGGCTTTGTGTGTATAACATTTTCTTCAATTTCCTAAAAAATAAAGTTAATTTAGCACAAGTTCACTAATAGACATTAATATATTTTATTTTTACATCAAATCCTTTTTTGATCGTCTCCGATATAATTTTCTGAAACGTATCAATATCTTTTTCGTTAACTAGTTTATCGCAATAAACTCTGGTAGATTCATGCATCCATAGTCTCACTAGTTCTGATGGAGTCTTAACAGTATCACCGGTCGCATAAAGGATTCCCTAAATAAATACATATTTACTTAGTCAATATATACATATATAACATTTAAAAAATATTCAATATAAATACTTGGAAAACGTTTGCTAAATCTCGCATGTTAAATATATAATGGAATTTAACAGCAGTTGGTAGGAATATTGAAGATATTCTTGAGTGCAAAACCAAAGCTGATCGAACAATAGCTTCTTCGATTTTACAAAGAACTGGCTGAAATTTTCCATTTTCAGATGATAGGTGCGATGATAGGATTTGTTGATAAATGTAGTAACAAGAATCTTGAGATGGGAAGCTAGAATTATGGCATATTATTAATCGTGCAGCATTTTTAATTTATAATAATAAAAAAATACCTGACAGCAAAAACACAGAAATGTCTTTGCAATCTTGGATCAATAACGAAAGATCCTGCAGTGGGATTCATGCAAGAGACAAACTGACTGTTGCGGATATCTTTCAGTGTCAATTTAGATCTATCATACCTACAATTGTAAATATTAAAAAATTAATAAAATACATAATTATAAATATATATTGTTTTATAGGACCAGTGTTTATAGTTCATGAATTGTCTTATCAATGTGTGAGGTTGAACTGTTCCATATTTATCCACTTCTGGCATGTTCATATCGTCTATGAAGTAAATCATAGTTTTGTTGCCAGGTGGACCAAAATTGCGTCCAGATTTTTTTTCTAGTGGTTTCTCAAGAACTCTTTGCAGCATATCCGATGTAGTGTAAAAATTAAAAGGTACATTTGTCACCAAATAATTTTCAGGCAAATTAGTCAATTTGTCTTGAACTACAACACTCTTTCCACAGCCAACTCCCCCAACTAGCATAAAAGGATGTTTTTTTGTTAAAAGCAAATCCATGAAGAATCTTAATCTAGTTGTTTCTATCGTATTGACTAGACATTGCTGTAAATAAGAAATAAATAATTTATCTAATTATAAATAATGCTACATTAGTACATCTAATATTACTTGTAATGGTGTATCTGTGTCAAAATAGAACTTTTCGATTTTTTTTGACCATGGTACGAATGTTTTCGTTTCTGGATCAATATAATAATCGAATATATTATCTGTAGAAGGGAAGGTAACAGTTTTGAACTCGTTAGTAAACCATTTGTTGAACTCGACCCTCCAATCGTACATTTGATCTTGAAATAAAGCAGATCCAAAGCCCCAGATACAGCAGAATACAAAGTACATCTCATACCTGTAATAACATTTAAAATGAGCCAAAGTTTCAATTGATATAATAATCATAAAGTACCATTCTTTAGGGCTGTCGTTTGGTATGATCTGTTTTGTCAGAAAACATTCAAGAAGGTATGTGACCATTTGAACTTGTTGTATATCAGTTAACGGCGTGATCTTCTTGAACTTCTTAGACGAATCTAATAAAGAAGGTATATATTTATCGAATAAGACTGATAGAATAGTCTTTTCTGACTGATCATCTCTGCCGTCAATCCATGAAGTGACATACCTAAATATTTTATCAATTAAATATCAAGAAGAGAATTAATTATGTATTAAAGTTAAACTTACGGATTCCAACCCAAATCTTGCGGATTAATATACAAAATGCCTGCTCTCGATACAGTAGCTGGTGTTGCTGTTTTTAAATTGCTGATTTCAAAAAGCAATCGCATAGATTTAGTTAATGAGATACGTTCGTTGCTTGCTAAGGTTAATATCTTAAAATTTAATAGAAGACATTAGATTGTTTACAAAAAAAGCAATACGGTTTTAAGTCATCAATACTTTATTATCGTCCATCAAAGTATTCAAGCTTTCAATCCACATTGGATCAATATCTCCATCTAATATGATCCATTTTGCGCCATTGCCAGACATATTCACCATATCTCTCATTATAACCGAGAATAGGCCATCTTTCCATTCCCTAGTAGCTGCGTTAATGACTCCAAATAGTTCGTCGTTCGTTACTGCTTTTGGGTCTAAGTCGTTATAGTAAGGTTTTTGCTTTTGCAACTTAAATATTAATAAGGATCAGTATCACATTATTTTTTTATTGTCATCACTATTATTTACCTGATAAGTGCGATACAAACATTTCCAAACGCAGGTCTTACCAGTGCCAGCAGAACCGATTATAAATACAGAATGCCTCACAGCAAATAATTCAACAAGTTGGACAATCTGCAACAAATGTGTAAAGTGCTATATTTATCACTATAAACGTTATTTAAGTAATACTAATTACTAGTTAGAAATATATTTAAAATATAAATATAAATCCTGAATATGTTACAATTTTATCGGTTATTTATGAGAAGAAAAAATAAATACTATACTCTAGTATTATTGAGCTAATAAACAAGTATTTAGAATAGTGATATACATTTTAGAGTAGAACTAGGTAAAAGACATTTTATTTATAACTATATTGAATACCTTAAGAATAAATCCTGGTTCAGGCTGAAGTCTCATATCGATAGCTGCTTTTTGACACATTTTTTCAAATTCAATATCTCTTTTTCTTGGAACATCCAAAGCTGGGAAAAGATCTCCAATGAGACCCATAAAGACTGGTATATCATCGGTAACGATTTTAGGTATATTGAAATCTCTTAATGCCCTCATTAAGACTTGATCTTCTGGTCTTTCTCTGTCTCCTCTCTTAAATAAATATTTAATTATTATTTTATTTAAATACATTAATATAAATATTATACCTTCAAAGATCCAGCTATCACCAAAACAGATTTTATAGCTCTCAATCCCCAGTCGTAATGATCCTGCTTTGAAAGTAACTCTTTACAAAGCGTATAAAGAGTAATAAACTTCCTTGCTAAGAGTCTCGCCTCTTGGAAACCTTCAGCTACCAACATTATCTCACAAATGAGCTCAAAATCAGGAACTACCATAGCGCATGGTCTAAATAGAGATTTGATATTTTCTGGTAGCTCAGTTCTCCCAGCATATCCAGGATTCATTGTAATAAATATACCGACTGTTGGCTGTAGTTTAATTTTTTCGCCCATGAAGTTAAAAAGTTGTTTTTTATTCTTGATGGCGTCTTGTATACTCTTAACTTGCACTGAAACTACAGATAATACTTCTACTGAAATTCTATTGAATTCATCAAAACAACCCCATGCTCCAGTTTGAGCTAATCCTTTGTATATGTTTCCGCATGACTTGTAATCCATTTGTTCAGAGCAGTTGAATACGTATACCATTACACCCAAAGCTCTCCCGAGATCTTTAGTTGTTTCAGTTTTACCAGTACCTGCTGGTCCAGCAGGTGCTCCTCCCATTATTAAATGTAAGCTCTATCAAGTATAATAACATATTTAGAAATAAAATGGTACATCATGCCATATAAATATCATACTTGTGTTAATGTGATGTAGCATCTATCAGTCAATGGTGTTATGACTAATCTGGGAGTATTTCCAAGATATTCGTATGCGTATTGAAATTGAGCGTCACAGATGTTTCCAAAACAATCATCGAGATTATTGTCCCATCTGTGCCTAAAAATTAAACAAGATTTTTTAGTTTATTACGCATGAAGATAAATCTGTGATTTGTTTACCTCAATTGACTATGCCACATGAATGAATTCGAAGTATCAACTTTGGAAGATATCAGTTTAGCTACGACGTCTCTGGAATGTACGTCGATGGTGCAAATAGTCATGATTTTCTGTCGATCACCGACAGATAAGTCTCCCAAAAGAAGTGTGATCAATGCACTCAATTGAACTATTTGCTTTTTCTGATATTCTTTCAATGCGTTCTCGTAACCTTTAAGTCAAAAATAATATATTATGTGTATGTTACTAATATCACTGGTGCTTTGAGTTCAAAACCCTGATGTGTATGCAGTGATAATGTCACTCTTAACACTCGGCTAAATACATAACACTATACACCGAAGTCTTCTTCACGCAAAAGTTAGGGAATATTAATACTGTCTCTATAAATGTATGTATGTATGTGTTTACCTATGTATCATTCTGTACACACTGAAAATCATCGTATTTGATAATGTTTTTCAAACTGTGTACGTTTGATATTATCGATTAGGTTAAGTCAGATGTGAAGTTGGATTATTTTAAAGTTTCAATAGTACCTTCTTCTAGTCTAAAAAACGCCTGATTTGTTTCAATAGTCCACCATATTTGTGTACCGACTAAAGCAATCTGAGCAGGCCAATCGAATAACCATTGATCTCTTGACTTCTCTTCATACGCACTTATAGCATTGCTCAATAAATCATGCAATGTTTCTTTCATGCAGTCTGTAACTCTGTTTAGCCAAACTTCCACCTAAAAATATGTTTTTTAATAATAATCCAAAATCTATGTTATTATTTTTCATTACAAACTTTTCCACAACAGTCACATAAATTCTTAAAAGAGATATGTTCATCGTTTTCCTTTGAGAGCATTTCATAAGCTATAAATGTATTTTCTTTGCAACCTTCTTCATTCTTAGAAAATACTAACTTTGCAAGACTGTCGTATAGTTTAATCAAATGTCTGCAAACCAACTCTGGAGCATTGCCATTAGAAAGGATATCTAAAATAATAAGGTATACTTTAAATCTGATCGTTCTTTAATATATTTTATAAATGCTTACCTAACAAATCTGCAGATGATACAAAGTAAAAACGTGGATATGAAAGTCTCTTAGTTTCTAAATAATCATTCAAAGCTTTCTCGCACACTATTAAGTTTGTCAATAATCCATCTAATCCTTCATATAAACCCGATTTATTTGTAGCTTCAATAACATTGGGAATAGTATGTATTTGTTCCACCACATTCTATAAACAAAATATCGATTAAATACTAGCTATATTAAAAACTTAATAACGCTCAATAACCTTGAATTCTTCATCGATTTTATCAAATCTTTTGGAATCCTCTGGAAGCTGACTTCTTATGTCTTCCGAACCAATGAAAATGCTTTCCAAATACAACCATTTCCGTTGAACTTCGAACCAAACGTTGATCACTTGATCTGCGTTAGACAACTTCTTCTGCCATTCAACTACTTCTTGCTCAAAATGACCGACGAATTTAGACGCCATCATATTTTGGACTTGCGTCTATTTTTATTAAAATATTTATCATTCAATTCCAAACAGCGGTATATCATTTTAAACTTACTTGATTGTCTTCCAAAGTTTCAACTAGATCTTCACTAGCTTTCGGTATCTTCAAATTAGTACGACTATGATCTTCATATTGAAATTCTAGATTGCTCCAAGTCACATTGAGCTCTCTGTGTATTGAATTTAATGTTTAATAATAGTATTGATTCACAAATAAAAATAAGATAAATTTTACTTTAGAGTTCTCTCCATGGCTGCCTCTTTCACAGACTTATCGACGATATTTTTTACTTCATCTTCATATTTGTGCAAGTTAAGTGATAACAAGCTTGCCAGTGTTGTATTATCTTCCATTTGAATTTCAACCTATCCGATCAAATTTGGTTGAGTATCATATAATTTATTTTTAAATAATAGTTTTGCTTACCATTAATTTAGCTTCATTTTCATTTTTAGCCCTCTGTCATACACAAAATAAAAACAATTATTATTTATAAATAGAATTGTTTATTTTTATAAATATATAAAAAAGAATAATGTACAATGTGTAGCTAATATTATAATATATGACATTGAATACAAAATATTATACATTAAAAAATAAAATTACTACTTTAATACTATTTAAAGACTTTAAGGTAAATAGTGGCTAAGTTACAACTTACTTATTGCTCACAGGAAGGTGGAATATTTGTATTTTTCTAAATTTGTATTTTTCTAAAGTGGGATAAAAGTACACAGCACAGTTAGATGCAATAACATGTCGTAGTGGAGTGCCGTCAGATTTAGTCATAATTGAACCCAATATATTTTTTTTATTAAATCTTCAGTTGTAACCTAACTGGCGTAAGCCCAATGCGTTACAATGGGCAAATCCGTACCAATTGAGTAAGACCGGACATAAGGAATATTTACAAGTAAGTATTAACCACCAGACTGAAAAAGTCTGGAAATCGGTGACATTTATATTATTAATTATAAATTATTATGTGCTATACAATTTATAAGCAATGGATGTCATTGCAGATGGGGCCGGTTTATTAATAATAGCGCATTTTTATAAATAAAATTCGAGTCCCGCTGCCAGGGCTCGAACCCGCAACCTCTGAGTTACTAGTTTTTATATTTTGCTTATCTACAAATTTAGAATCAAAAGCTTAATTTATACATATTTTTTTCACAATCATGTATTTCGTTGTTATATTTGATATCAGGATTTTTTTTGTCTGCAAACATATTACTTTCAGAAAAAAAATCAATAATATAAATCTTAGACATATGCCATTTTACCCTAACGTCTTCCTATATCTATAAAATGTTATATTAAAATATATAATAAAAAAATACTATTTAGTGAAACATGTATAATATAAAAGTTGATTGTGCATGAAAATCATATTATATGTTCACAAAATATATATGGTATTTCGCTGTTAACCTTTTGGTAACTTTTCGGAGTAGTTTGTGACTGTTTATGCGGTCTGTACATATTTTTAACATCGAACTCCAATTTCCAATTGACGTTGGCTTTGCTAGAGTAACATTCGTTCGATTCATCGTCTTCTTCCGAAGAATCGTAAAAATCGCTCAAGTCTAGTTTTATTTTGTTCTCGATAGTAGAATTAGTAGTGTGAGATGAGTGCGGATGTTTTTCATTGTTCTCGGGTGTGTGCGATGAAGATGAATGATTAGAGCTTGTGCAGACATCTAAGTCACTATTTACCCTCACTGAGACTCGTTCGTACTAAATTAATTGAATGAATCATGTTTAGAATAAAAAGCAAAGCCATTAATACTCGTATTGAAAAAAAACACTAACTTTAGTGGTCTGCATCAGTTCAATCCAATGGCGATCTCTAATGGCTGGATTCTGTAATTCTGTCACGGCTCTTAATGAAGTTAATAAATTCTTGATTATAGACTCGATAGCAATGAATGGCTCCCTAGAATCGATATTAATATAAATAACATTTTTATTGATTTTTATTTTACATATTTTACAACACATTACCATGATCTTATTTCTTTATCTAAGGACTTTAAATCTTTAGTGAAACGTTTGCATTCTACGTCCATTCCTTCTGCATCGATACTCTTCCAAGGCGTTTTCTTCCAATCCTCGATCGTAAATTCAACTAAGAAGTAATAATCCCAAAGTTGCTACAAAATAAAAATGAAAGAATATAAATCTTGCGATGTGTAATTAATATAATAACACAACAAACCTTAGCCATAGTCAATTCTTTCCTAGCTGCTTCAATTGGTTTTACATCAGGATAAGGAACGTCGAATAATTCGCAAGATTTACTCAAAGCAAAGATTGCATCTTCATAGTTTTTCAACTCCAAATGAGCATCGTTGATTGATTCATAAACATCGGTGAATTGTAAAGAGAAAAACTATCGATTTAGGTTAGATGGGTGTTTATTAATAAAAACAAGATATGCCAATCAATTGCACCCAGAAGTCAATACCATAAGCGATTTTTTAAGACCGCTCAGGCCTTCGTTTACTACAAGTATCATCATTTTATTTATCTAGCATTTATCCCTAAACATACTAGGAATGTGGCGGTTAGTGTTAAAACATATAGAACAACAATTAGAAAGAATTAGAGTGAAGTTGGACACCGTGCAGTGATCAAATATCTGCACAAAAAGAGCTTAGCATCAATGCAAATTAATATATACTAAGCAAATACTATGGAATAATTTTGTCTTTTATACATAGGCAGTTAAATTTAAACATGGGAGGTAAAGCATTATGGTGATTATTGCATGCCTTAAGCTGCTACCACTAAAGAAAACAGCAAATTCATTGGCGAATCAAGACTTTTAGCATCTCCTATAAATTTGTTTAAAACATTTTGAGCAATGAGTTAAGAATGTCGAACTTTTCTATGAGAATGTTCCAAAACTTTTTCCCCAGCGGTTTATCATAAACGTATTCGGTTTTAGACGGTGTCTTGATATTTATTGGAAAGATTTGTCATTTCTGATAAGACATGGGTTCATCGCTATTAGTCTGTATCTAAGCAAGAGATGATAGTAGAAGAATAATATTAGAGTCTCATTATCTTCCAAAAAAGTATCGTTAATCCCGCTCGCTGGCAAAGTGATGAGACGAAATAATATCGATGGTAGATTATATTCCAAAAGGTCATACAACATTAATACAATATTACATTAACTTAAAAGATATGTAAAGAAAGTGGCATGACTGAAATTGATCAGTGCGGCTTTGAATTTATACCCGATTCCCCAAATTTTTGCAAACTAGGCAGAGACATCTTATCAGACTGGGATCATGTAACAGAATGTATTACCAAAAGATGTCACTGGAGCTGGGGCCGGTTTTTTTTATAAGAGCGCATTTTTTTATAAATAAAAATTCGAGTGTCGCTGTCGGGGCTCGAACCCGCAACTTAAGAGTTACTAGTCTGAGACGTTACGGACTACGCTATTCATATGTCATAAAACAGAATAAATTAATATCAATACGATAATGACTATTATGCATTTGAAGGGCAGTTTTTGTATGGCAAAATTCGGATACTTTTTGATCAGCATATAAATAATATAATGAAAGCATATTACCTTCTTATTTTTAAACTTATTTCTGTAAAGATCAATCTTTTTGTTGAACAATATGATTTGCTTGCCTATGACATGAGCTTGATGTATTTTTAAAGGAGCTACATTGTGTTTTATTGATGATGCTAGTTTTAATAAACTTTTCCATTTTTCAGGCAAAACTTCTAGCTAAAGTAATAAAACATATAATCGCATTGTATTAATGTCTAAATTATACATATTTTATTAAACATACCAATGTATAGACTGAATGCTTCTTCTTTCCTTTCTAAAATTAAAATTAATTATAATACCCATGCATTAATTTAATTAATATAAAATTTACCTCATCATACAACTCTTCTGGAAATTCTATGCCGTAAGTTTTTAAAAGTTCAACATACTCTTTCAATGGTTCAAAAACATCTTCTGTGGACATGTATTGATGTTCACGAACATTTTTAAGGCAATCCATAACGCGTAATAAAGCTTCATAGTCATTGTCTTTAATATCAGTAGATAAAATGTTGATGGTGTTTTCGACAAAATCGTTCAAATCATGGATTCTAAAATTTTTTATTATTTAATTTCTAAAAAACTATAGAGTAATTATAGATATAGACCTTTTTAAAACGTATTCGACTAGCTCCTGTTTAAATATATTGCCCCATTTAGATACAATGTTGAGAAGCGCTTGTTTTAGTCCTTTCATATTCAGTAGTAACCAACCGTTGAATAGATGAGATTCGTAGATCTTCTCACATTCTTTATATAAATCTTCAAATACGTCAATCTATTATAATGAAATATTTTATTTTAAGAATTTATAAATTTCATATTATTAAGTTTATAATACAAATATACCTGATTTTTAAATGTTTCTAAAGGAGGTCTAGACGTCAACGCTTCTTCTAATGAAACAGGTGTATCATCTAAATCTGACGAAATCAGTGACTCTTTCGTTATAAGTTTGCCGCTTTTAAGAAAATTCTGTAAAAATTCTTGACTGTCGTTGAGCCATATAAAAGAGTATTTAGTATAAATCTAAAATATTTATATTAGTTAATTATTTAAAGAGAATAGTATTATCAATATGTATAAAAAGCACCTCAATATAAATTTTAACATCGTAAATAGTATGTTTAACTATTTCAATCAGTCGTGTTTTCATTGTTACTACTTGCTTATGTGTTTCAACTTCAGCTGAAAGATTTCAATTCAATAAATGGACTTGAATAGTATTTAATTGCAAAAAAATACCTGAATAATTATCGAATTCTACATTCTTGGATATGCGCTTAAATAGTTTAGCTTGATTTATTATGTCATCGATCATGTTTAAAATCGTGCTTTCCATTCCATCTTCATCGTCGTCAAGATTTGGAAAAAATATTATATCTGGAGTAAAAAAAGAATACATAATGAAATAACAAACTTTTAAACAAAAAATCCTTTATTATATTATATAATACTTACTAGGTTGTCTCAGTTCTACAATAACTTCTAAAAATGGTAGTTTTACACCCATAGTCGAATCCATGTTAGATAATAAAGTTATGAGACTTTTTGTAACTGCTTCTGTTACTGTAACTCGTAACTAAAAATGTACTATTAAAACCTTATTTATTATTTAAGGAAAATAAAATAAAACATGCCTTATTATCGATGTAATTTTCATATTCTGGCCAATTTGCTTGTCGGAAAGAATCCGTATGTTTATCTAATTAAGAATAATATATTAATTCTACATTATGATAGATATATCATACTAATAATGAACATACATTTGATTTTGACTTCAACATGTTCTTCTGAATCTGATATTGACTAAAATATTTATAAATAATTATTCAAGCCTATTTATATATTTTATTTTATAAAACTTACTGAATCGTCATCATCTATGTCAATATTGAAGTATAAGCCATAATTCTGGTCCATAACTTCTGCAGTTTTTTTATTTGCCAAAGATATACTTTCTAGTCTCTTATTTTTTCTTGTGTGATTTTCTTGAAAATCTAATAGACATCTTCCAGACTTTTGTTGTGAGCTACGATCATACATACCAAAATTGGTCCAATTTGTTATTTGCTCAAATGCTTGTTTTATATTAATCTGAGACATAAGAACTCTCTTTTGCAGCTTGTCTAAAATTGAAAATACTTCTTCGACGTATTGATCAACTGTTGAATTTAAAAAATATTATTAACTTGATAACTGATCTAAATAAATTAATTATATAATACCATTCAAGCTCCAATTTATCTCTTCTATTCCTCTTCTCAATACTTCGTTGATATCTTCTATTTCTTGTTCAATCAGAGCTATTTCTGATGCATGACTGTCGTTTTGTATTTTGTTGTACCAAGATATAGCCATATTGAGTTTGCTTTTGATAAGCTAGAAATAAAGAAATATTTTTATATTTAAGCAATAAATATTAGCATTTTTCATCTTACTTGGAAGTTTTCAGTTCTCTCAAAAAATTCTAAGCCTTCCACTGGTAGCTCATATCTTTCCAAGTACTTTAAATAGCGAATTTCTTGAAGAAGACAAGTCAACTGAAACCATACATTTCAATGTAATTCTATAAATAAATTAAAAAATACAATGATTAAATAATATAATACTTCATTAGCAAAATTAAGTTTTAATAAAGCTTCATCTTTTGCAAATAGTGGTGTATTCATGTACTTTTCACAAATTTTAGGCACAGATTCTGCCCATTCGTTATAATGTTCAATTTCAGTGGCATCAAGATTTTTAATAATTTCATTGAATCTTTCCTGTAGCATACTGATTTTTTCACCGCAAGCATTTCTGAAATTTCAATTCATTATAACTCAAATTAATTATGCAAACTTATTATTTTAGAAGATAATCTTACAAAACTTCATTTTGAGTCAACTCGATCATTGGAACAGTTATTCTTTGTCGTAATTTATGTATCCACCACAAAAATCCAGCCACGGGAGGAAAATGTTTATCGATCATAGGGTTTTGGTTCGATTTATCATAAACATGAACTCCTTCATGAAATAATGCCTCAATCTGACCCAATTCCTCATTGAAATAACTGAATAATACGTCATATCTAGGTTGAAGTTCGTTGAGAATAGTTGGTCTGTTTGCCAAATCTCCAATTATTTGCAGAAGCTACAAAATGATTGCAATTAATTAGGATATATAAATTAATTTTATTACTAATATATTAATATTTACTTTAAAGATGTATTCTAAGCTGGAACAATCTTCAAAAGCCTCTCCAAATAATTTTGCTAAGCAACGATCCAAATCTGAAACTCTGTTCACAAATCTCTGATATTCTTTTGGGAATTGCTCGTCTTCTGTATCCAAAGGATCGTATTCAATGTCGCATATTTTATTATACAGTACACTGTATCTTTCAAATATCTAAATATTAAATAAAAATGTATAAAAAAATAATATTATATGCATACATATAATACATATGTATGTATTTACCTCTGAAGTTTTTCCGCTATGTATTCGTCCTCTGATTCCAGCGAATTCCACTTTTTCCAACTTCAACATTTCCACTGTAGTTTGAAGAATATGTCTTGCCATTTTGAGTCGCTTTATGAATTCATAAAGACGGCCAAAGACCCTTTCGTTCTCAAAGTTCCAAAGCATTGGCATAGTATCACCAGTGAAAAAAGTTTCAATCTTCTGTCTGTTCATTTGGTACACGTCCCTAAATATTTCTATAATTATTACTCAAATATGAATTAATATTTATATTTAGAGAAAAAACTTACAAGAAATTGTCTATGCTACTCAAAATTTGATTGATTTTGACAACCAATTCGAAAGCTTCTCCATAGAAGATGTTCTGTTGGTTGTAAGCAACGATAGATTGCTCTATCACCATATTAGCCATGTTTTTTAAAAGTGCTATTATTTTTTCAGTTCTTCTATAATATCTGGAATTTGCCCATAAAAGTCCAATGCAGTGCATCATTGGCCTCACGAGCTTTTGACTTTCGATGAAGTTGTGTTTGTCAAAATTTTCAAAATGTTTAATTAACGGTGCTTGATGAACAACTATGTCACGAGCTTCTACAATACCTGAATAAAAAAATCATTATGTTAATGGTCCACGAGAAAATGGATAATAATACATGTAAAGCATATACTAAAATATATTAAACAAACGGTTTTTAGATTGAAAAATCTTTTGAAGCTATTTCTAGTACTCTGGAAATAAGTATAATATATCATACCTGCTATCAAATTAGTCAAAATTGATTTAAAAGTGCTCAAATATACACTATTAGTCATTTCTAAGTAAATAGCCATTTTCTTGACTCTAGGAAGTCTTAATTGGGTATAAATACCCTCAAGATTTTTTAGCCTTGAAGACCAAAAATTTAACTCATCCATTGGATTCGGAAACTTTTTAGTTTCAGTTATTATACTGGAATTTTCCTTTAAAACTTTGTTGACTTGCATTGCCCATTGTATGATCACTCCTTCAATGTTTGTCTTTAGATAAATATCCATATTTTCTCCATTGCTAAAGAATAAATAAAATTATTAACATATTTATTTTAAATAAACAGGAAAGTGTATTAACAAAACCTTGATATCAAAACTTTTTCAGCGTATTCTATCTTCTCAATTCCATCAGGCATTGGAAGAATCACTTGATTGTTCATAACACCACGAATCTAATATAAATTATATTTTTATTTTATAATTATTTTTAGCTATACTATAATAAACAATAGTATTACTTGATAGAGCGTATTCTTAAAATTTATGACGTGCTTTTTAACATCGTCTGTGATGATTTTAGGCCATTCTACGTGATTCCTTGGATTGCAGAGAATAGGAGAAAGAATTTCATCAGTGAAGACTATAAGCTCGTGAACTAGTTCATTGGATAATGTCCCAAAAATCATAACCTAAAAAATCATCAATGTAAAAGTTTTATGTAATATATTTTTTATATTAAAAAAATATAATACCTTTCTTGCATTCTCGGGTGTTACTATTTCAGCCATTTGGCGTATGAAATATACAGTTTTGGATTTTGGAAAGAATGAAAATCCAATGGTAGCTTGCAATAGTCCACCGTGTCCGATGGCGAAAGTAATTAGAGGCGTTGTCGGCGTGTCGATGAATTTGATCAAAAGGTTCTATAATTTAAAATACTTTTTTATAAGATAAATATAAAAAACTGGTTTATTTTTCATTCATATAATAATTAAAATACTTTGTCTTCGCTTTGCATTAGTTTTTGCCATTTTTCAGGCTTCAACTTCAATAGTTTCAGAACAAAGGTGCTTATGAACTCCACGCGGGCATCGAATTCATCATTCGGTACTTTTTGCTATAAAATAAATTGTATAATTAATATAACGTTATAGATAATAAAGGGTGTAAAAAGTAAAGGTCACGTATCCATTATTTATTATTACTCTTTCACAATAATTATTGCTAAAAGTAATAATTAAATTTTAACATCTCGTGTGCATTTTTTTATAATATTAGGTGTATGTTTGTAAACGTACGTATAGGAGTTAATCTAGAGTGGATGTATAGTATATGTATGTATATGCATAAAATGCTTAATAAAACTTTTGTGTATAAAGGCCATCATGACGCATTAGAGAAAGAGTCCTTTTCCGAAGAAAAAATCTGAAGATTTACCTTACAATAGTGAACAAAAAATTCGTTTTATGGAACAAAGTACTTGTTTAAATGCACATATCTCTTAAAATAATTCTCTGCTAAATCGTTCCCTTAGAGAAATAGAGAACCTGTAAAGTTATGATGGTCAGATCTGAAATAAATAAATATGTATGAACAATTCAAAGGATAGTGGAAGGCTTGGAGAGCTCTTTTTTCAAAAGCTTCTGTAGAACAGACAGTAGACATAAACCATATGACTATCATATTTAATTTGCCGCATTTTATTAAAAGGTAATCATCCATCGTATAAACGTATTGAAAATGTTTTTTTTACTTTAAAAATAACATAATATAATGTGTAAAATAAAACTATCTAGAAAATTATTTTAGCTTAATGTTGTTTTTTTCCCGACCGACTAATAAGCAACTTGATATTTATGTGAACCTTGGTTACTGTTACAAATGATAACAAATAACTTCATTGTTGTGTCTACAATTCGTGTTGACTTTAGAACGAAGGACTATAACTAAAGGGGTTAAGATAAGAATATATTACTGCGATACGAGAGAAAGATTTTGCGGAATATATTTGGTCTACGAAAGACTAGAATGTAGATTTTTAGTAAGGTGCAAAAATTACACTAATTAATGTTAATGCATATTGATAAATTATCAAAAAAGCGAAGATATTTTTTTAAGGAATATTTATGACTTATTACATATTTATATTTTAAAACAAAGTAGATACGTACATTCGTTTTTTTCTTATCTTGAATGGGAGTTTCAGCGGGAGGCTATGGAAGAAAGTATTATTTTTATTAATCTTATTATCTCGATTATTAAAATATAATCTTTCATTAAAAAAACAATGAAGTTTAACATAATATATGTTTTTAAGATCAGGCATTATGTAATTTATTGATTTTGTCTATACATTTAGACAAACATTCCATTAACTAAGGTATTCTTTATACAAACTATAGAGCGAAGCTCCATAAATTATCTTTTAATGGCATACGACCTTTTCCTCCGCCGGTTTTGCATTCGCCATGGAAAATGTCGCAAAATTTAATACAATATATCCACGTTATTTCGGTTTAATAAAATAAAAATCACGCGATCCACTAATAAGACACGCGACTAGGAACTTGGTAACGCAATAATTGATCAAACGAACGTAGGTATTGTGTTGCGAACAAGTTTGTTTGTTTTCTCAAAGAGTGAGTGTTTTCTAAATTTGTTTAATAAATTATTACATACAATATTTTTATTCAATTTTAAATAATATTAAAAAACTATAACAATAACACTATAATCATGTAATTGTATGGTTATTAAAATTTGTATATAGTTTTGATAAATTTTAAGTAGATACTAATAAGCACAATTATGTAAGTATATAATCATACATTAAGACAAACGTCATTTATGTCTCACATTTCATAGTTAAAGTCACGCCGTTTCTCTTCCTACTTTCGTATACTATCAAAAGTAATGTAACACTCGTTAGTGTTTTTAAAATTGAACTAGAAAAATTCTAATAAAAAATATGAATATGGATACCAGTTCTTAAGTTGTCACCCCTGGAACGTACAGTGAATCAGTTACTGGCAACACTGCGGAGCGTCACTGCACTTCTCTCGATAGCGACACGGCAACTGGCTACGAGTAGTGCCTAATACGAATCTTTAAAGGCTTTTACTTGAAAAAAACAAATGCAAAATAATAAATTATTTAGCAATTCATATTTTTAAAACATCGGATTATGTTTTTATTTTAAATACCATTTTATTTTAAAAATCATGAAGTTTTCCTAAAAAAATGATATTTTTTAAAGATTATGAGTATAAATATTAAAAATCTTCGCTACTTTGTCTTTAAAGAATACAGCAGATTATTATAAAAAACATCATAAGCTCTTACGCTGGGCGGTCAGTTAAAAGTTGCAATTTTATTTTACAAAAGCAGCACTTTATGAGTAAAATATCTAAAATTTTCATGCTACATGCCGAGTGGAATAACCGCATTTAAAAAAATGATAGTTTAAAGTAAAATAACTGAATATCAAGCTAGTTTGTATTACATAAAACTTCTGAATGCTCTCTGAATTGATGTAAAAAATCTATAAGACCCGAATAACGTATAAAAAATATGTAAAACAAATTAACAAAATTTGATAATTGAAAAATGTTAAAATAAATTATTAAAACATAATAATACAAAAAAGTAATACTATAAATTGTTGAAAATCATTGTTTTTTTCATATAATTTACTATAAATGCAATATGAAATAAATAGCAGCAGAAATAATTATAAAAAAATACGTTAAATTAACTTACTTCTATGTGTATATTAATATATTAAAAAATATGTATAAATTAACTAATTACTCAAAGATTTAAATTATGGAAAAGACTTTTGAGCGCACACTACTCATTACAGACATATATTTACCAGGCGCGTACGGTGAGTTACATTCCCTTTCGCTCGGTCGCGTGTTAAGTGACGAAAGTGAGTAAGAGATAAAGGCGTGCGTTACATACGTACCGCACGCTTTTATCTCTCACTCACTCTCGTCACTTAACACGCGAGCGAGCGAAAGGGAAAGTATCTCACCATACACGCCTGATATTTACACTGCTGCTCTAATTATATTGTATTTAATTATAAGCTTAAGCTCTGCAATATTGTATGTGGAGTTAGTGTAAACATTACTGTTCAAATAGCTCCATAAATGAAAATTGAATGCCGTCAAATCAGATCTAACTGTCTTTATATATACACATTTTTAGACTTTTAATGATTGAGAAAAAACAATCTTACAGTACACGTAGATATTATGGCGCTTTTGGAAGTTGGGCCATCTTGTTGAATTCACGAATGCTCATTCAAGAGAAAACCTTACTAATTACTTTATCAATGACTCGTTCGCAATACGGTGCCTGTTTGACGGCGGCCTGAACAGTTTTTTTGTTTTTGGACTACATATATTTAAATCTTTATCTGATACTTTTTTAGTGTTTTAAAGAGCATAATCCAAGTTTTAATAACATGACCAGATAGCGCAAAACTATATCGGTTGATGTTCAATTGGCAGCAAAATAACCGTTGAGTGTCCACGGCGCACGCATGTTACGCACTGATTTTCTTGATAATATTTTAAATACAATGGTGCTGATAACTCATCAAAATCAGTCGAATTATCATTTTTATAATCACACGTGCTATAAGACCGCAATGGAAAAACTGAAAATGTAATTTATATAATGCACTGGACCTCTTAAGTGAATCCCCTTATTTTACTACTATATTTATGATCTGGCTTTAGCAATCATTCTATTATATTTACATTTATCTTGTGTACTACGATTTTTAATAAGAATGTAGTGGTTTTTTGAAAACAACACAATAAATGTTCTTCAGCCAAAATGTTTTTGCTCTTTCGGGTTCTCTTCTTCCTAGTTGATAATATATAAGAGCTGATATTATTGCCATCCATGATAATGTATTTTTAAAGATTACGCGTCACGTTATACTCGATCTTTCTTTATCTGCATTTTAATAGTTAGCATGCTCATTTTAATACTAAGTATATTCATGTATTCACATTTAGATAGCTTATAGAAGATTGACCAGTTTCTCTGTGAAAGTCCACGCTTTTACTCTTCACTTTTCTCTTCTATAGAAGAACATAGTATTTTGTATATCACATAAAACTATACCATTTCCATTTTTATTCAAATGGATGTTGTTCTGTATATTATTTTAGTCGAGTTTGCATACACTAATATTTCTTTTAATGCTTTGTTTTAGAGCGTATATTTCACAGGCTGTTTATTCATGAGTGAGATTTTTATCAGCAATTCACTGTCAAAACTATTCTTTAAATAAAAGTAAAAAATCATAGGAGATAAAATTCAACATTTAAAACGATTTATAGAATAATTCCAAGTGTATTACGTTCGTTATCTTTCACGCGCCCATGCTATACCGCTTTGTTAGAAAATTTTGCAAGAGAGAAATGGGTAAGTATATCCTCTTTTCTCTTGCACGAATTCGCATGTACGTGTGCGAGCGAAATGCACAATTTTTAATTTATTATTTTGTGTGTTATATGTTTAGAAATGTATGTTTTATTTTAAATAATTTAGGTTTAATTTTAATAGGTATGTTTTTTATCGTTTATTTTTAAATATTATTATTTATAAAGAAAAAATATGTTGTGTTTTATTGCAAACGTTTGAGAAACCGCACGTGCTTGATATCATCGGGTCTGAGTAGGAAATGCGTTTGTGTACGTGCATAAACAATGACAAAAAAAGCATAGCGTGGTCTGGTTCTACGCTCGATTAAAAATATTTCGGTCTCTTGACAGTTTTAATAAATAATTTGCGAACGCTGTCGGCGTGAAAAATCAAGAACGCGGATAGGCGTTTCGCGAGTGGCAACATTGGGCGCGGCGCTTGTGTCTCTTTCTGTCAACGACTGCCGTCCGCCCGCGGCCGAAGCTCATCCACCCCAAGGTCACGATGAGTGACGACGACCGGGACATCGACATCGAAAGCGACGTGAGTGCCCATTTTGTTTATTGCGTTTTCCGGCGCCAATTTCTGTGAATCGGTTCTCGCGTCGCTCTTTCCATTGTTTCCGACGATAGTCAGATCGCGCGTAAACGACGCCGAGTCGCGACGCTCGGCGCCGCTGCTCCGTAACGCGATGATTCTACGCCGACGATGGAGTTGTTCGATCTTTGTTGTCGTTCAATCGCGTTTGTCACTCATGCTTGGCATGAGAGCGGTTTTTTGTTATGGCAACATTAAAATGTCACGTGTTCGGCGTAATCAAACCGTATTATCAACATATTTCAAATATGTTCAATTAATGATTGTATATTTATATTAACATGCAATTGCTTATTCGTTCTATTCAAAATCGATTGATTGTTTTTAAATGTAAATACACAAAGCAGGCCTGCCAAAACTATACATAATTAGTGTTTATTTCAATTTGTATGACGACTATATGCAGACTTCGTTTTACAAACAAGGAATGTAATAATACTCCAATTGACCGAGTATCATATATAAATACATATTTACCTTTTACTTCATATATTTTTTGAATTACAAAATAGTCCTTACGGCGCTGGTCGCAAGAATCAGATACAATTAGGTTTAAAATCTGTTATTTAAAGCAAGATTAAGATAGGGTAGAACTAGACGCGAAATATTTTTTGTGGCGTTATGTGAACTGCTATTACTGTCGGCAAAAATAACAGACTGAATATGGCTCGTATTTTTCGAGTCGTTAAGTGTTATTCATGAGGTGTTCAATGTTATCTTATAAGATGTTTGTAAAATAAATCATTTATTGCCCATTTATATTTATAAATGTTATAATATTTTTTTAATTCACATGATCGTCTTATATTTTTATTCTGACCATTTATTTTATTAGATGAGTGTTTCTGATTTCTTTGTTTTTTATTTTTATTATTCTCAAAAAAATGAAAATTTATATTAAATAAAATATATTACATTACAATAATGAAAAGTTGGTATTTATATTAAATAATTAGTTTTGGTTTTATGTTTTTGCTTCATTATTTTTACTAGAAAAATATATTTTTTAATAATAAAAGTAGAAAGCTTATTTTTCAGTGGTTTACATCCAAGTTATGTATGTAATAAGCTATGCTTTAACATTAAAACAGTAATGTCACAAAAAATATCTTATTCTATTCTTATATTTTAAATGTCTATTATTTTTTTGCTCTTGTTTTTAAAAAAAGTCTACATATATGATTTGTAAGTTCGCAAAAATGTGTATATTCAAACTTGAAAACGTTGTCATATTTTTAAAGTAAAAAAAAATTGAAATCAAATGGACCTGTATCTGGCGTAACATATGCCCATCCTTCTAGCAGATATTCAAGGTTAATAGTTAAATAAAATCATTTTTATTCCTTAATCATTTATTTAATTGTAAATGTGCTCTGTAGTAATTTCTTTTGCATGTATCCTATATCATTGATGACGAATGGTACATTTTAGGAAAAATATGTTTCGGATTTAAAAATCCTAGATAATTTTAGATTATAGAAGAGATACATTTAAAATATACTATTCATCATTGTTTTAATTTTTAGTTATAGTAGATTTTGTTATTATATCTGTGAGAACTATCGAGGGATTACATTACTAAATATTACATATAAATACGAGTTCAATAAATTACATAATATATTCATGGACTTCAAGGCAATATATTTGTATGAATTCCAAACAAGTTCATCAACCTTGACAATATGACAATGTAGAATGCTGCAAGTATCTTGAAAAGGTCATCTAAAAATCAAAAATAAGATTAGCATACGATATTCTGTATCGAGAGGCTCACGCCGTAAAATATAAATATCAAAATACAACGCCTCAGACTGGCTGGACTTGAAAACTAGAAATCTGCAAAGTGGTTCATTTTTAATAACCTAACAGTAAGGAGAATTCAGATAGACCACTACTGTATTGGTTGAACATAGTACAATGTGACAGTCGAATGCTCAACATCAGTAACTGCCATTGTATTGAAAAAATATAAGATATAATCATGAGAATGTAAAATTATGCATATTTTTTGTAGCATAAATACTCTTGCACTAACGATAGATTTGTAATTAGTGCATAATTATACATATATATATATATAAATCAGATTATTGATATTTTTTGGCCAACAAATAATCCAGTTATAGCAATCGATTCTCTATATTTATTGCAGTAACATTGTGTAAAAAAAATTATATTTTTTTTAATATACAATTATAATCTAAATTGGTACAAAATATTAAATATGTGCTCTACATAATATTAAAAGTGTTTTTTAAGTATTTCGTCAAAGCAAAGTGCTTAAATATATTATTTTTAATAGTTATAATACTTGATCTTGGCCAATTAATATACAGCAGCATTTAACAAAATACTTAAATTACATCCACCTTCGTAGTATGTATATGTATTGAAAATTGAATTACAAATCACTCATTTACTATAATAGTGACTACTCAATTATATAATACATGTTTTCGTCGTGCAATTTTTGAAAAATTGGTGTAATAACGTTTAGTTTATATCAAATGGGTGATTTGTTTCCTTGAGATTAATTTAAATGCACTTAATACTGCTTGTTCTTAATTTTCTTAAATGAAAAGGGTGCGTGTCGTATTATTTTAATAATATAAATTCTTACCAAAGTTATACCCTTTCTCCATTTCGCAATTTGATAATTCTGTATGAAATCACTATACTCTGTCCTGAATCGAGTAAGTGCCACTCAATGTTAGCAACACTTGCAAAAGCACTATAAAACACATTTTACTTTAATGGTAGATCTATATATAAAAATTTATTAGCTGATTTTATAAAATTTAGAATTACATTAATACTTTTTAAATTAAATTATCTATTATTAACAAATTATTTTAATTATATGCAAATCTTTAGTCAAACGAATATATATTTTTTGATATATTGTATATATTATTACCCATAAAATAAAAAACTTTAAAAATGATTCCGGACATAGTATAGTTATTGTTTAACAACTGATACATGTACTTTTTATAATTATTTAAATAACATCATCACAACGTTAATAATGAAAGTAGTTGCATAATATATTTGTAAATCTTGCAATTGCACAACTTTATTTTCATTTCTATAAGATTTGTGAATCCTTTCAGTTTTAGTATAGATTGCCAGAAACCTTATGCAAATTATTCGATTTTATTCCCACTCTTGTATATGGTAGTAGAAATGAATCGTCCTGTTTTCTCGATCGGTCTATTTTAGCGGCGTATGTTGTCGGACGCCGCTCGTTAACTCTTCGGCCGCCTTTAATCGCCGAATGTGTTTCAGGAAGGGGATGACTCTGACTCCCGATCGCACACACGATCTTCGTCTTCCGGTATAGTTGGTTATTACTCACAGGTAAAACGGACAAGGAGTTTTTTTGCTAGCTTCGAAAGAGGCTATCGTAGATTACCGTGTAAGTTTTATGCATCGGTTGCGTGTTTCGTTTACGACCGGCCTCTTATTTCAGGCCGAAAAGCGGGCACACCACAACGCGTTGGAGCGGAAGCGGAGAGATCACATAAAGGACAGTTTCACCTCGTTGCGCGATGCGGTGCCCGCGTTGCAGGGGGAAAAAGTGGTTAGTGTACGGATCTGTTTATAAAAACTCTACTAGCATATGCATATATCATAAGATTTAGTAAATAAGACACGGCAATTAGTGCAAATAGTCAAATTGAAAAACTAGACTGGAACATTGGTAATCGACAGTTTTCAAGAATAGATACAATACTATCATACTTTTAATTTGGCACGTTGGTTGATTTTGTCGTATTCTACGTTTTGCAATAATATATCAATGAATCTTAACAAATAAACTTGCTTGATTCTTGGACACAAGTATTAGTTTAAAAAATATATGATTTAAACTAAATATTGTTTGCACTCATTGCCACTTTAAATATTAATATTATTTATTTTTATGTTGTTTTTTTTTTCCAGTTTTTTTTAGAAATATTTTAAGCATGTATTTTTATTCATTTTATTTTAATATAGTAAGAAAGAACTACAGAAATAAAAAGACAACCTATATAAATTATGAAATGTATATTGTAGGCGAGTAGAGCACAAATATTAAAAAAGGCAGCTGATTACATACAATTCATGCGACGCAAAAACAATTCTCACCAGCAAGACATAGAAGATCTCAAACGACAAAATACAATGCTTGAAACGCAAAGTTTGTGATTCTTTTTAATACGCACAATATATATTATTATGAAATTATTAAATAAAAATATATGTTATAGTCAAAACGCTGGAACGAGCGAAGGTGACGGGTAATTATTTAGTGGAAGCTAACGAAATCATAGTAGGTATCAAATCCGAAGAAAGTTCGCACGGCGATTCGGATAGTTCCGACGGTGAAGGACCAACGAAACGAGTGAAAAAATTAAAGATCAACGGGATACCTGTGAATGGATAGTAACAATATGCATAGATATAAAATAGTGTAATTTTAATTTACGTGTGTATATAATATTTTTTGTATTTATGCATAATATCTTGATTATTTTCATTGTGATTTGATTACATGAGTGAAGTAATTGAGAAATAATTCAGTCAGTGTGTAAAACTTTATTGATATAATGATCTTGATTTTTTTCTGTAAAACTTAATGTAAGGCATGTAACGTTAATTTTCTGTTATTTAATATAACGTTGTGTAATTCGTTAAGTTTTCATGTGTTTATTTGCCTCTTGACAAATTGTACTTAGTTTGTTCTACAATAACACTTTCGATTACTGTTTTTTTTTATTATTTACATTTGTATATATAATAATATTTAAAATTATTACCATAATTGTAAAGCCTAAGTTTTAGCGTAATATAATTTTTTGACATGAAATTTTGTATCGATAAGTAAAATTTATTTTTGTATATGAATCATTTTTTGGCGCGTTGAATCTGCGTCAAATTCAACAGCTCGCAAGTTTTGTTGTACAATGTCTTTCCGACTTCTGCGTCATTTGCTGGGCCGGATATTTCCACTTCCGAACAATTGCTGGAAATGAATTATTATGTTTATTTATATTTTTTCTGTTAAGTATTGTAAAAATATATGAAGTAAATCAATATATTTTAATTTGCTTTATTTCGTAATCACCAATAGAATTTCCCACTCCTCTCTTTCAATGACTGATCGGTAGCGAGATAGACGGTAGTTTGAGCTCCTTGCGTCGGCGACTTCATGAAAATCCACATCCAAGGCCACGAAGATAATCTGACACTCCAGCTCCTCATTATAATCGAATGCCTGAGATGCTCCGTGCTCCTAACCATTCCAGGATTCGTTGCATTTATCGTCACGTTACTACCTAAAATATAAATCTAGCTTTAATGAAAGTTTTTATATACACGTCACCTAGAATTATATCAGTTATGTAACATTTGCTTACTATTGCAACTTAAAAGTGTAATAAAATTCCAATCATTGCTGATATAGTTTAAAGGGTAGCCGAAAAATAGCAATACGAATCAGGCATGCAATGCGAAACAGTGACAATGATAATTACCATTTAATATTTTAGACATATGTCGTGTCATCGATATCAATGCCAATTTACTTTGCTCGTACCATTCTTTAGAATTGTATTTTTTTGAATCAACTTCGCAAGTTAGCGGTAAATTCGTTGGCTGATAAGCACCGGCTGAAACATTTATAATCCTCCCCTGATCGGATTTCTTCAGATTTTTCATCAAAAGATGGGTAAGAATAAAATGCCCTACATAATAAACAGCAATCAAGATTTTATTATTTCATACACAATAAGAACAGTCTCACCGAGATAGTTAGTAGCCATGTGAATTTCGTGTCCATCTTCGGTTTTCTTATAAGGATGGAATATCACACCAGCGTTGTTGATCAGGATATCAACCTTTATGTTATCTATTAAATAAAAATAATTAATCACATCATCCGTTATATCTTTCTAATAAATACAATACCTAAACATAGCACAAAATCTTCAATCGACTTCCTTGATGTCAAGTCTAATCTTTTTAAGGTTAATAATGCTTTCGGTTGCTTCTTCTTTATCCATTGTAATGTGTCTTTTCCCTTTTTCAGTGAACGGCAACATAATATTATATGTGCACCTGTTTTATTACATAATATAGTTATTAGATTCATATTAAAACAACGATTACATTAAAAAGTTCTAAACCTCTTTTAGATAATTCTTTGCATATTTCTTTTCCTATGCCTCCGGAAGCTCCAGTTACAATAGCAACTTTTCCATCAATTCGAGTATCGGTTGGACATGGTACTCCGCCCAAGTAACCTCTGAGATAAATCAACATACATATATTAAACTGGTGATCTCGATGAGATTAATAAGACAAACTACACGTAAATTATAACAATAAACCTATTAAAGCTTAGAGCCTTGGAGGCTATGACATATATGAGTATAAAATAATTAAAATAAATTACATGTGTATCCCAGAGACGAGCGAACTAGAAGAGGTACCTTAAGAGTTACTTTCTCAAGCAGGCGACCAAGAGAGTGCTTCTTTAAGAAAGCTGCCTCTGAAGCATTGCGTAACAGCCGTTTTACGGAGAAGTGGTAGAAGAATGGAGGGTTTTAGTGGGTAAAAATCCCACACTACTACCAACCAGCAATGCTGGTTAGAGTGCCTTTTGAAGGGTTCCCCCTAAAGTAAAAAATATCATTTGGACTGCAATATGGCTTAGGAGCTAAATATTCAGTTGATCCTTCAACCAAATAATAAATTGAGTTAGCATGTGGGAGCTATTTCCTCCAGAATAGGACACGGCCAGGCAGATTAATTTTAATCTCAGAAGATAAGAGATAGGAGCTTTTTTTAAGTGATCCGCGCAAGTGCTTTACAGAAATGTATGAAGCACGTGATTTCTCTTTCCAGCCGCTGCCTGTGCCAAAGTGACTGCGTAATACTAAGGTGACCAGATTTTGAAAATATCAAAGGAGGGTATTAAAAATAAAAAGACCATCTTGGAAATTTTTGTCCGAAGATATATTGCTGCGGGAGCTAAAATATGATCATTTCGAAAATTATTGTTCAAAGGCTATCAACGAAATTTTTTTGGGGAGGAAATATTGTTACGGGAGCTTAAAAAAATTGTGATTTTGGAAAATTTTGTTAAGGATGACATCTGGATGCCATCTATTTTTAGAATCAGAAAAAATATATGTCAAGTATTAAAATACTTATCAAGAGTTTTATAACCCAAAATGAGTTTTAAGTGTTGTTTCCGGTCATTTGAACACCATTTTCGGCAGTTATAAATCAAAGTACTAGGCTTGTTACAACAAACTATTATTAAATTAATTTTGCTTTATTAACAAATATTTTTCACAAAGTAAAAAATACAACGATGTATATGTGTATTTTTTACTTTGTAAAAAATATACGTATTGCTTCATCCAAATATCATTTGAAGAATAAAAATTACGTCAGTATCGAAATTGACCTGCTAACAATTCTGCTTTTCGTATTTTTAAATCTGGATGCGGCCCTCGAATTATAGTTGGACTGGCCTGAGGTAGACCATTGCTCTCTATTTATTGCAAATTTACAAAAATCTAAGCGTTCGATTGATATGCGGAAGAACACCAGTGTGTCCATGAATTTACCAGTGTGAAAGTAGCTCTTGGCACAAGGTCTTTTGAAATATCACTACACTTCATTCTCAATGGAAATGCCATGCTTACTTCTTATATTATATGCTCGTATGTATTTCCATTAATTACATAATAATAAATATAAATATTTTTTATAAATTACCTTATGCAAGTTACTATTCCGACGATTAGCGATATAATATAAGGCCACCAAGTAGTGAAAGGATCCGTAGGCATTGAAGATTGATCCATTTTTTTACCAACGCACACGTTCAGGAGCAGATTTGAACTGGAAGTGTGATCTCCCCATATTATATCGGCAGTTCAATTGCTCTTTAACAGGATGAACGGAAGTTTCATATCAGAAGGGATAGCGAAAGTATATTACGGCAATTGCATGCATATGCAAAGTGTTTTATTTATCTCAGTGTGCAATCGAGCGATTTTATTTATTCTGGTTGAAAAATCAAGCTACAAGCCTATTAATAAATGGATCGAATCAGAGATAACAAATTTATCTATATTCATATGGTGCTATAATATTATAGGTATCACTACTTGCACCACTGACAGCACTACTATGAGTTGTGTGGCACATTTCCTTAGGCGTATGTGATGAAATATCCATTAAAAAAATGTTGATTCGATAAAAAAAATCCATAACAAATATAGCAAATTTACCAATAAGAAGTAATGGACACCTAAATTGATTTTTTCCTATTTATGAAACATTTTTGATTTAGCTATTTATGAAACATTTTTGAAAATTGAAGAAAACTCGAAATCATAACTTTTTATGTATTTTAAAGTTTTATTAAGATTATTGATAACATTTCTGACATGGAATACATCTATGGAAGTCTTTTGAAAAATAATGTTTAAAGGTAAAAATACATGAAGCACAGAAACTTGAGTTAGTCCTGAATCCGTGAATATAAATTGTATATACAACGAGCTACCTACTAACCTACTAAGTTTTAGATTTTACCCTCTCAAATATTGCTATTTTTCATTAGATATTTGCAACATATTTATGCGCGCAGTAAATTGATCTAGGTTTTAAATACAATAATATTTTAACTTATAAAAATCATACGATTTATTTAGTCATGCAGCGATAAGTATTCACAATTGCATCAAAATTGCCATTTTATTTATTATATTTAGAAGTAGCTGTTTCTCAGAGAAAAATTGTAGAATATTTCTCAAAAGCTGTAATTTTTTGTACTCTAATAAATTACATGGAGGAAAATATTTATAAATAAATGAAATCCCGACTCACGTGTTTGGAAGATTTTTTGTATTTTAAAATTAAAATTTGAATTATTAAAACTATTTTAAGAAATAATGGGCAAAACATATTTTGATAATGACCAAATATCTTCATTGGCGCCATATACGAATTTGACTGATGACAAAGAAAGATGATACAATTAGACGAACTGCTTTGATTAATATATTTAGAAATGTTCGCAGTGCTCGATTTGCTACACCTGACGGGCGGAAGAGTAGGGCTTCGATGTGGGCGATTGACAGTGAAAGTAACATTCAGTTGGCGTTAGAACGTCGTGAGCTCGGGCTCGCGTGCCGGCCGCGACATGGGGGCCGCCAACCCTCAGGTATTTATTACACGTCGACAATACTCAAATATCCATCCATATTTCATCAATTTTGTAAAAATTTAAGGTTATGTCACCGACTAATCAATATATGTCACATTGAAAAATATTTTTTGCATACTTTTAAACATTTAGCATTGAACCATTATCGTATCTATATTGTGCTAACATTTTTCATCGTTAAAAACACATATCAGATAAGCTGAATTCGCTTTTCTTATCAGTTGTTTTCATACTCTGGCTAATGTATGTTTATTATATTTTCAGGTGCACGACCCTGAAGAGAATTTATATTCGCCGTCTATACTGCAGAAGCTCGAGTTTTCTCGCAGTCCTGCAAAATTTAATCCATCCATCAGCGCCGCAAATCCCGGAGAGCCATGGATGATTGTGAGGCCTCTCCAGCGAGGAGATTATGACAAAGGATTTCTGCAACTCCTCAGTCAGCTGACGGACGTTGGGAGCATATCGAGAGAAAAGTTTAACGGTGAACAAGTTTATGATTTATAATTCAAATTTGGGAGGGTTTACCGTTATCTAAATATTGTCGGCTTAGAATAAGACTAATGATATAATATCTATATTTTCATTATAATTAATATCTATAGAAGAAAGAAAATAAAAAAAAATATTTTAGGCAGAAGAAAGCGTCACTTATCTACAATAGTAACACAGGCTGTTACAAATTACAACTCACTTTAACATTTCTAATTGTTTCATATACAAATGACTATTTTAAAGTTGCGACATTCTTCTAAACCGACAGTATATGGTGAAAGTTTTGATTATTTTCGTCTTTAAATCTACATAAATATTTTTATTTAATTTCAGATCGATTTTCCATGATGAAAAGATGTGGTGGTTACTTTGTGACTGTCATCGAAGACACAAGAATCAAGAAATTGATCGGTAGCGCGACTCTTGTGATTGAACAGAAATTTGTGCATGAATGCGCATTGGTATTGTTTCCATCTAATTTAAATATTATCAAACATAGTTTCATAAATAATGTTAATTACTCTGATTGCAGAAAGGTCAACTGGAAGACGTAGTCGTAAATGATACTTACAGAGGAAAACAATTGGGAAAATTGTATGTGACGCATTTTATTAAAAATGTATATTAACATTAAGTATAATTTAAATAAAATTCATTTTAGGATTGTGGTTACCGTGACTCTGCTGGCGGAAGTTCTCGGTTGCTATAAAATGTCTTTGGAGTGCAAAGATAAACTGATCAAGTATTACACATCTTTAGGATACCTATTGGAGCCTGGAAATTCCAACTCGATGAAAATTAGGTATGCAAAATGATTTACATATAGAGGCGAGGCGACTAATGGAATACTTGTTGCATGTGGTAAATTAAAATAAACTAGTGAATTGGCAGTATACCATCGAATATATTTTATATAACATAACAACATTTAAAATATATCTAATTCTTATGTATTATACAAACTGTTGTCTATTAATTTTAGTATCTGCTATTAGGTATACAAATTAGTAGTTTTATAAATATTAAATATAACTCTTTGATCGATTAACATTTTTGGGAAACCTAAACTAATATTTATAAATATTATAAAAAAGACGCAACACATTTGCTAAAAACTGGTGACGTTTAAAATATTTGACGATCAACCGCAAATGGGAGAAAAAATAATCAACTAAACTGAATACTCATTTGTACATCTATTATTTTGCATGTTATTTATTATGTAAAATTATATGGGGAATCATGTGATATTTTCGAATCTTATTTATTATGGAATTGTTAAAAGAATCTTGTTGTATTTTAGATTTGATCCATCCTGACAATTAGCCACCAGGACACCCGCCGTGCAATCCAAGTTGTAAAAAATACCGATGTGAAATAAGGATACTTTGACACCGCACAATAAATCAAACAAACAATAAAACGGTGTCAATATCGCGGTAATATTTACAACTTGCAGGATAATGATATTTGTCTATAAAATGTGATATTTATCTGTATTGTTATTTCTAACGAATATTGTTAATGTAATAAATTCTGAATCAATTTATTGACAATGAAATAGATTCAGGTTTTATTGCATCGTTTCAACGTTATTAAAATTGAAACTTTTCGAAAAGTGTAATAAATTGTAACAATATGTATAATATTACTACAATCGGCACTAGTACTTAAATTATGTCGGTAAATTTCATATTTTATAGGATGATAACATTATCAAGGATGTCCTGGTACATATTAACTTACTTTTTAACGTTTAATGGTTTTTGGGTTTAATGGGATGTTTAATTATGTAAAATATTATTAAATGAATGACTACAAAATGATTTAATTATTATTAATAAAATAAATACATATGTATGTATAATATATATGACTCAATGCGAATTTTTATTCCTTTATATACATGTAAGTTTTGCGTCCAAAAATCTGACCATTTTAAATAAAGTTAGCCTTATAAAATCAAATTTAATTGATAAAATGCAATTCTTTGTAACTAATAAGCTATAAATCACTTTAAAATTTGTACACCACTAATGTAGGTCAACAATATATGTAAAACTAAGAAATAAATAATAAATTACAGCATGATTTTTAAAAAATGGCATTGGCGGCTCGTAAAATTCGTATTGGAGGGGCGCTGCAGCAATGTAAATGAAAATAGAAAACATGTATTGAAAAACCACGATTAAAAAAAATCAAATTAATTCTTAAGAACTAATTTAAAATACAAAAGGTTTAATGCGTTATAAATAAAACGAATTGTTTGTGCATTTATGTAAGGTAAATATTAAGATTTTTTCTTCGAAAAAGTATTAATATTCACTGTTCTGACAAATTACAATAATGCAGCATTTAAATTGTCCTCTTTATTATAATCCTTGCATTGCTCTATATGATTTCAGCACCGTTTACAGCAATCACGAAAATACTATGTGTATTTGTTTTTGTCCATTGACTTAAGAAGTAATAGTGTAGTCCATATGGACCTATCGGAAAAGTATGGGGGTCAAAAGATCTAGACACAAATATGTACTTGTATACGTTTTAAATATTTATTTACATTTTTATCATAAGTTACATACATATTTAAAGCAAATATACATTTAAATATATTTTATATGTATTTTGTAAAATAAAAACATATCTCCGAATACCGACATGACATAAAATGCTTCAATTTAATATAAATTTATATAAAAATGTTTTTTAAAAATAATACATCAAAAGTTTCAATTGACATTAAAAAGAAACAAGGAATGTCTTTTACACTAATAAAATGTACATAATTGAGATTCAATATAAACACTGATAAAGCATAAGCTTATATACATAATGAAAATTATAATACAAAATGAACAATTTAATATGGTAGCTTTGAGCAATGACTTTTAAGCTTAGTTATTACAAAATCGAACTTGTATATAAAGGCACAAGTTGCTCATTTTATATATATAAACAAAAACAGCACATACAAAAAAAAAAGCAAATGTACATTTAAATATGTTTAATATATAAAAATAAAACTGGGATAAGTGACTTTTTTCAGGGTTCAACAATCAATTTGACGCCTTGATATTTTAACTATAAAACTGGTGATTTATTTTCATTCAAAAAACGCATTGTGACAAATTTACAAATTCTTAACGTACAAAATTTACATCGAAAGGGCACAAATATTCAGTCAATTAAAACACTTATACATTTTCAATATTTTGATATGTAATTGACCTAGCGTTTATACATATTTTATTTAGTAATAAATGGAATTTTATTTTGGACAGATTTTATTGTTAAAGGAAACGTTGCGTTAATAACGAGTACTGATACAATGCCAAAATATTAAAACAAAGGGTTCACTTGCACAATATGTTTACGCACATCAATCTTATAATTAATTAAAAATACACTTTTGGTACAGCGTCGTTAATAAGACTAATGTAAAAATGCAAAAACATCAAAATACTGAACGATTTATAAATGAAAAATAGTCAAAAGTAAATGAAATGATACAGATTTAATTACATGCAATAAAATCATTGCACAAATGAAGTAAAAAAATATTAATCGAATTTTTATATTTACTTCTTTATATATAAATGTCATTTTAAGATTAAAAAGGGGGTTGTATTTTAGTGGCTAGTTTCATAGGACCTTGTTGTGTTTTGGCCGATCGACGAGCTTCGAGCTCTCTCTGTCTTTGGAGTTTGCGTTCTTCCCTTTTTCTTTTCATCTCTTCTATCTTATTATTATTCCCGTCTGTTCAAATTGATAAAAATCAATATTTTATAATTCAAGTAATACTTAAAATATATAGATATACATACTTGAGTTGGTCTCTTCTATTGGTTCAAATTCTCCGTCTTCCCATCCGCCCAATAAATCTGCATTGTTAACATGTGAGTTAATTTTGTTAAGATTGCTATTAATTTGACTATTGTTGGTTGAGTGTGTTAGGTTTGAATTTTGCTCCGACCAGTTGGCATTGGGGCCCCATGCTTCACTAGGACTGGACAAAGACTCAGCAGCAGCCTGTATGTTAAAAATATATTGTTTTTATATTAAGAAAATATAAAACATAAAGGTAGCAAGAACAAATTATAATAATGTGTAACCATCTTCTGTAAGTGGTTATTAAACCTTTAGCTATTACATCTCCCTTGAGAAAGATCCTACAGACCATGCCTCCTATGATTCTTAGAGAGCTAGCGCAATTTTGTGGGATACAATAAAACTTAAAAGTAACAAAATCGCTTAAAAATAAATACACAGAAATATCACCATTAAAAACTGTAAACAACATAGACAATACAAATCAGGAGAAGGCTGAGATGATAGCTAGCGCTTTATCTTTATTTGTATGAGCTCATTTAAAATTATACATATATAAAAACTGGTAACAAAGCAACCCGAGCGACAAGTAAAATAGAAACAGCCAAAATATTTAATACTTCAATTTGTAGTTAGCTATGAAAGTTATTGTGAGTGACAGCTAGCTTCAAGTGTTTTTAAGTCTTGACGTATATATCTTATGAAATTTTATAGGAAGCCTGAAGGAGCTTTGTCTCGGCATTTCCACCAAATCTTCAGAATTATTTGTGATTTTTTAAAATTTAGTAGGCCTCACTTTATCATGACATAAAAACACAGATTTTGCAATCCCATCATTGCTAAGATAACACATGAACCCAAATTAATTTGGGTGACTAAAACAAATTTAAAAGATTATCACTCACCGGCTCTTCTTCCAACGTTCCCCATTCTTCGTTATCCCATCCGTCCGTTTCGCAAAGAGCTTCTAACTGACCGCCCGATGAAGATGAGTGCGGATTGGCTTGCAATGGTGAATTTCCACCGCCTCGGCCAATCTCGCCCCACTGGCCGCCCATATCCCAATGATCAGGATCGTAATCGGAAGCAGACTCGCTGTGTTCCAACGAAGTCATGGACGTTACCGACGATGTGGTCGTTGAGATACTGCTAGATGACGGTTGTTCTTAAAAAAATAATATTATTATAAGTACAATAAAATAAATAAAGCTCATTATCGAATTAAACATAATATTGACTTTGGACATTTTGCTTGCAAATGATAAATCCTTCAGTTTTTAATGATTCGAGAAATTAATTAATATTTAAAGTGACAAACTTATTTTAAATGAATATATACCTAATGAAGCTGGTTTTGACATAAGTTTGGGTGTTCCTTGATGAGGCCGTCCTGCCGTATCAGAATGACTACGATAAAACTTGGCAGCGACTGCAGTTACAGCCCATCCCGCCCATGTAGCTGCAGCGTTACTTAAAGATGGAGTTGCAGTGTGTACGTCTGCCTCTAATTGTAGAAAAAAAATGAAAACGAGTTAAACAATCGTTGTCATACAGATCCAATCAAAGCGAACGGCGAAAGTTTACCCATGTCTTCCTTCAAACTCGGATCTTCCGACACTTTCTCCAACTTTCCAAGGAAGCCTCGAATGGTCCTGAATACAGAGTCGCGCACTTGTTTCTCCGGATCGACTGCGAGCGGACACAGAGCTGGTAATATACGTAATGCAACTTCCGATAATAAGAAGTATTGTTGAGTGGCAGCTAGAGCTAAAACTCCAGCTTGCCTGGCAGGCGGAAACGGATCTCTGGTCGCACGAACGAAAGCTGAAATCAACACTTTTTGCCTAATCTGCGGATGCAAATGTTGAGCTATCTTTCCCAAACACACTGTAGTGTTAGTTCTGAAAGAATTAAAGATTTATAAATTCACAAATATATTGAAATTGTGTTTATATTAAGTTGTCTCACATAAAGTTGCGCATTTGTTAATGTATGATTAAAGGGCGAGTCAAATGAAAATCTTAAAATTGTTATAATCAAATTCTAAATACTCTTGTAAGTTTGCAGTATTATTTATGAATAAAGCAGTGTCTTATCATTGACAAACCACATATTATATTCATAAAAATGGTGCAAGAATGAAATTTTTGTTAAATTATTTCTATCGTATTTTTTGATACTCTGCTTGTGACATTGCAACATAAAATTGACCATGAGAAGAGCATGTTCTTTCAATTTCTATCACAGTGAGTAGATTAAGTTACTTTTTCGTTGTCTTAATGAACGCAAGTAAGTAAAGAAAAAGTAAATCCTTAAAAATTAATGGAATTAGATATACTAGACAGTTGTATGCAGAGACGTCATTTGGGAGGGGGGCAGGCGGTGGCTTTTGCTCCTTGAATTTGGCCAGAAAAATACATGTCATTTAATGATATACTATGAATCTTAATCTCTCTAAAAAATAATTAATCTCTTTAAAAGAAAATCGAGCACTGACTGGCCAACTTTTGTCCCCCCCAGTTAAAAAAGCTGAAATGACGTCTTTGATTCTAATCCCTCAAAACAAAATCAGTCTCGAATATATCCTGAAAATATTTTTTTTAAATAAATCATTTCAGTGAAATAATATCGGAATACATGTTCACCAGTAGATATATATTTTTATCAGTAAAAATATAATTTATCTAGCATGTGCTAGTAAAATTAAATGATTTCAACTTTTCCATACGTAGTAATATATACATTTACATACTTATCATTATTTATTTACATGCCATGTACAAATGTTACAGTAAATGTGTATTTTTCAGTTGTTATATTTTCATTAGTGAAATCCAAATATATTTTCACTAGTAGATACATATTTCTATTAGCGAAAATATAATTTAACTGATAGGCGCTAGTGTAATTATATGCTGCTTTAAAATGTCTATGAAACTCAATTTGACAGCTGTGAAACGTCCATCTGCTGATCAAACCCAAACCTAACCTAAAAAACTAATTATATTTTTAGAACTTTCATTAGCTCCAAATTAAGTCCAAAATACAAAGTCCATTAAGTCTAAAATACAAAGTAAGGCAGCTCATCTCTCAGGGGAAAATAAGCCGAGTACAAACAGATGTTATATCTCGTATATTGCTCCATAGTTTATCTGCATTTCGATATTACATATTTTTAAAAATATGATAGCTATCCTCACCGATATTACAATGGACTTCTGATATGTGAGTATTGGTCAAAGTATATTTAAATTCAATAAGCAATAAATTTGTTTCTTCGAATTTTAAATTTACTCAACTACAATGCAATTTTTTTTTATCCTATTTATTAGAATATTCTGTTTCAAGTGAGATGGTATTTTAGAATTTAAATATGTTTTTTAATATAAAAAAATAGCGTCAATTTGCAACTAGCAATTGCGAAGTTTGATATGTGACAACCTAATATTATACCTAATTCCACCCTGATCGTCTTTAGATTGTAGTCTAGCGAAATGTTTAAGTACTTCGACGTTTAAATTGTTGTAATTCAACTTAGGAGCCAAGTGGACTATTGATTTGACAGTCTGCTCTCGAATTATGGCATTGGTATCCATAAAACCGTGAACGACTTGCGGAAAAATTTGATCATTTACCTAAAAAATATTACATTATCAGTTCCAATAAAACAATAAAATCATAAAAATAAAATAAACAATATTCACAGTATTATTCTGTATGTGGGATATGAACAAATCTAATTGTTGAAGTAATCGAGAACGAGTGGTTCTATCGTTCGATGTAAATAGTTTCACGACACACGGAACAATCTGTCTTTGATAGTCTGCATCATTTAATAAACGTCCGAGCTGAAATAATTTAAAATTAGTTCATTATGATGTTATACAATATTTATAAATTTTATTAACGGGACTTACTTTAAACATCGGCGAAAGTACAGCACTTCCGGCGTCGCCGTATTGAAAAGCAGTGAGAAGTTGCGGTAATATCTTATGAACGCAAACACCTTCAGGAAAATTATCTAATTGTGCACTAAGGTTGGAGAAGAATCTGGCTTTTTCAGTTTTATCCTTGATTTGAATTTCTTCCAGGAACAGTAATGTATCGACTAGATCGTTTTTGAAATATCCGCCCGGTTTACGACACCTAAAATGCGTTTCATCGAGTATTTATGAATTTAATTGTTTTATTGATTATATTTACCTTGTAATTATATCTGCAGGATTTGGTCTAGACGCAGGATTGGCACTGACAAGTTCGCAATATAACGAACTTAATTGTTTAGGTATAGATTCTAATTTCTTTAAGCTAGCTTGTTGAGTTAATGGTCCGTTAAATGTTTCCCAAATAAGGCAGCCGAGTCCCCACATATCGGTAGAGCTAAAACAATACAATTTGTTATATAAATATATATATTAAGTAAGGGGCGTGTTTTATGGTTAGAAAACCAATAGTTTGATTTACATCAAAAGCTTTCTAAATTTAAGTCTACAAATCTATGATGAAATATATTATAGATCAGCGATGTCCAACCCGAGGCCAATATGCTACCCAGTCGATGTTTTTGTGCAGCCAACCTTACCGCTGAGTAACATAAACGGCACAAAATAAATAGTGCACTTACAAATCTACAGGTAAAAACTGTTTTATGGCAGTATAAATATTCAATATGAACCATGCGCTGTCAGTTGTTATTAAAACAATTAAAGTAATAAAAAACAATTATTTGAAGTGTCGTCAGTTTCAAGAACGATTTACTTTTTTATTCAAAAATTCGATGGTTAAGTCGCAGACAATGCTTAGAAAGATTTTGGAATTTAAGGGAAGAAATTCAAATATTTATGAATGAAAATGATCAGAATGTTCCTGAATTATACGATGAACAGTGGCTTATGGATTTGTTTCCTTACAGACATCACAATGAAATTAAACGATTATTATCAAAATATAAAAGTATTCAAAGCAAAACTGTATGAGTCAGTTTAGATCAAAAATTACAGTCCAGTTTTTCATTATTAAAAAAATTCAAGTGATAAAAAATATTTTTCTATATATGCACAAGAAATGACTAATTTATTACGAGAATTTCAGGAGAGATTTTTATTTTTAAGGGATTACTAGAATGTGCCCTATATTTTTTTTACGTCTTTTTGACATTATTGTAGAATCAGCTCCAAAAATTTGCAGATGGAGTTATTAGACCTTCAGTCATCTTTTGATTTAAAATATATGTTTGAGGCCAATGGCAAAGTTCAGTTTTATTAGAAATACGTCTGTAATGATAAATTCTTTAAAAAACTGGCAATGAGCGTTGCAGCTGCAATTAGAACAACTTACACGTGTGAATAATTTTTGTCAAAATTAAAGATAATTAAATCTAAGATTTAAAGTGAGAAAATTAAAAAAGAAATTTCACATTAAAATATTACTCTATTAAAATAATATGTGCGGCTCAGTCTATTTTTATTTTTGGTTTTAGCCATTATGGATAAAAGTGATTTGTGAGCTGAATAAATTTCAATCAGTAGTCATTTGGTGTAATATATTTCGTTTATCCATTAAGTTAAAAAATTCGATAGCACTAATCAACGGGCAAACAAAAAGAAAGATTTTGTCATGACGAAACAGACCACAAACTCGTTAATTAATTCCATGCTTTTCTGTGTGTTAGCAATTTAATTTTTGAAAAAAAGTGCAATGCAACAATAAACATATGGAAATAAAAAATTGATCGATTTAATAAATACAAAGCATTGGTAAAAATGAAAATGTAATACCATTTGGTCACAGATTTTAATTTAGTCGGGTCGTTCTTTTCAGGCGGGTCGTATAATTCCAACGCAGGTAAGATCTTAACGATGAACGTTTGCGATCCATCTTGACCGTGCGGCATTAGGAATTCGAAACCTCCAAGTTTCCACTCGCCCGAATTAGTAACAAACACCGAATATATACACACATTATTATGCTTGATATTACCGTCGTTCGTTAAGAAGGACAGTGCTCTCTGAAACGATTAAAAATAAAAAGCAATCAAAAAATGATTCATATCCATACGATAAGAATGTTGATTTACCGTTATCTGAAATAATCCCCATGATAAATATAGTTCTTTTTGTTGCCCTTCTAACGTGATGCGCGTCAAGTACGAAGACAAAGGATCCACGGCTTCGGTGGCTATGTATAGAAACTTGTCTGTTTCGCAGCTATCTAAAAAGTGCATCAAACTCGGATGACGGAGGGTCTTGAGTTTCTTGAGCGCCGACTTGGCTATTTCTAGCTGTGTTTCGGAGCTCTTCTGCACGTCGAACAAAAACACGGAGACTTCTTCTTGAGTGCTGCGCTTCTTGCCTTTGTGCAAGCTCCAAACGCTCTTGTCTGTCAGCCCGGGGACGGGCTCTCCCAAATCGTAAGGAAAGTCTTTAGCGGGATCGCGCGAAAAGAACGACCACATTTTCGCGAACTGTGTCGTGTCTACGCGAACTTGAACATGTTACGAACGAGACTAATTCGGACGCAGCAGTATTGAGCGAACGCAATTGACGACACAAAACGTCAAGGCGACGGCGGTGTCGTGTCGCGATGACAGTCCGCACCAGTGCTGCCAGTGGTTAAATTAATGATGCATTTTCTTCAATTTATGACCGACAATTAACTTTACTCTATATTTAATATTGCCTACGCAATCACTAATATTAAATGCGTTTTACTAATAATAACTAGACCAGTTCGAAGGGCTTAGTCTTCTTCAGCCGTCTTTTCAAGCACACTTTATCCACGTTGAGCTGTCTCGATGTTGATGTGCTGTTGGAGCATCGTTTCATGTTTACCAGCAAAACGTTTTATAGATCACGATGTATGACATTATCGCGAACATACCGCAAAGCAGTCACAATGTTTTGTAACACTTTATTTTTAATAATTTTAATGTGTCACTGTTTGCCACATCCCCAGAGTTATAGAGTTATAGTTAGATAGTTTGAAGTTTTTTCTCATAAACCAATATAGTTTTCTATATTTTATTTCAAGTTCTTCTTTTTCTTTTTTATATGTTCTTTCCACCGCCGTTTTGTGTCCAGGGTCATGCCAAGGTATTTAGCTATATTTTCAAATGAGATATTGAAAATTTGCAATTGATTAATTATATTTTAATTAGTGAAGTTGATCTGTACCGATTCAAATTCATTCAACTTTATTTTCCATTTTTTGTTCTAATTGGTGATCTTAGAGCTGGTTTGAGAATCAATATTACTTCTGCTATTTTCCAAGCACTGTGCACATGTTTTAATCTAAACATTACTTTTATTAAATATTTTGTTTAAATATTGCCTTTTTGAAAGCTTCTGTATAATTTTTCCACTTATTAAGTGTAATTCAGGTGCTTAAGTTATATTAATATTAGTTATTATTTCTATATCTACTTCTGTTGGTGTTACATATTTTATTTCTTCATTTGCTTGGTTTTAAATTTCGCTTCCTGTTTCGTTGTCCATATTTCAATTTCATTGGGTTTAAGTACTTCCTCAAGATGGTTCGCAAAAGCGTTGGCATTTTATTTGTTATCTCTCGCCCGATCTCCATTTATTATTTTGATTAGTGGCATATGATAATAGGTATTTTTTAACATTTCCGTTGCTTTTATATATAATATTCTGTATCTTTATTTGCTGTTAAATTCTTCAGGTAATTATTTATTAAATTTAAATTCTTTTTACATTCAATTAAATTTAATATTAAATTGTAATATGTGTATGAAGTTAAATTTAAAAAAAACAATTATGTTTTAATAACAGCTAAAAATATTTCTAAATGTGAAAAAAAATCGTCGCAATGTTATTTAGAAATGAAAATCTATGAATATCTAAAAAGTAAATAAATAGATTTTGTAATCTAGATCTATATATTCACAAGGATTCATCGATTTGAGAACAATTGAAAATCCAAACTGTATTTGTGAAAATCAAAAAAGGCTTTTAATTTTATTATGTATTTTTAGCGCTGGTAGCCCAGGTTTGACAGATGCGACCTACAATCGCGTTGAGATTAATTAGCCGGGTGACGATGTCAGTAGAAGAAGCTAAGAGCGCTGCGGCGTTGCAAGCGGTAGTGAATCACGTAAAGAACGGCCAAGTCGTTGGAGTCGGCAGCGGATCGACGGTCGTCCACGCCGTGCGACACCTGGCAGAGTCAGGGCTTGATGTCATTTGCGTTCCTTCGTCTTTTCAGGTTAGGTTAGCTTAGGCAGATTTTGTACTTTTTAATCACCGGTTTATGTGTGTTTTTTGGAAATATTGAAAAAAATATATTTTTCGGTTTTGCAGTAGAGTTCGTGTAAATGAGACGCTTTGTGAATCTGTCTTGTATATGCTTATTATTAACAGCTACTTAATAGTGATGCGATATCTTATTGTTTTATTTATATTATTCAAGGCGAGGCAGCTCATTCTCCAGCATGGCCTAAAACTAGGAGATTTGGAAAGAAATCCGATCATAGATATCGCTATCGACGGAGCGGACGAGGCGGACGATCAATTGACTCTTATCAAAGGTGGCGGAGGATGTCTCCTACAAGAGAAGATAGTTGTTTCCTGCGCTACCGAGTTTGTCGTCATCGCCGACTACACTAAAGACTCGAAGCGACTGGGCGAACAATACATTAAGGGCATTCCAATCGAGGTCGTGCCGATGGCTTACGTTCCTATTAAGAATGTCATCGAGAAGGAGTTTGGCGGTGAGGCGGTTCTGCGAATGGCCGTCGCTAAGGCCGGACCTTGCATCACTGACAATGGAAATTTCCTATTGGACTGGAAGTTTATCAAGGAAACCACGTTTGACTGGGCTGCCGTACATCAAAAGATAAAATTGATTCCAGGTGTCGTCGAGACTGGACTGTTCGTCGCCATGGCTAGCAAAGCGTACTTTGGACAGGCCGACGGCACAGTGAAGGAAAGAATGTATTAAAATCCTATAAAAAATAGAATTAGAAACAATATACAATTGTAAAGGTGTCTTTATTTTTGAATGATATTTTTGTATGTACATATAAGCGTAAGAGTGAGTCGACGTATTATTTTGTCAAGATAAATTTATGCTATTATTTGTGTGCACACGTCGGCTTCTAAAATGACTTACTATTTTGTTAACGGTTAAAACTAAAAGTTTTATATTATATTTTTTTGAATAAAACCTACAAACTCAAAAATAAATTTAATAATCTTTGTAAATTGGTATATTACAAAATAATACAATTGTATTTGTTTTTAATTTAAGACTAAATGAGATAGTTTTGAAAAAATTATGTTATATATCAATATTTTGATTAATAATTAATTTTAAATTGAGTTATTTTACTAAAAAATATATATATATATTTGGATGAATGAAAGATTATTAATATAATAAATACATACATTAAGATGTTTGCTATAAATATTATATACAGCCTTGGGCATAATAATGGGGCATCACAGTAAATGTTTTTATGTGCACATAAAATTAAATATTTGCTTTCAGATAATTACTTATTACTTCTGTAATATAACGAAATTATGCAAAATGTATCGGAAATTTCCTGAGCTATTATTTATTTAGTTAAACTTCAAATATATTTTAGTTTACAATTTATTGATAATTAGGAATAAAGAGATATTATGGAGAGTGAACTTTTTTAAAACTTGGATCTTTGTTTTTTAAAAATATTTATTCATTTTTGAAATTAATAATAAAAAGAAATAATAACACTTCAGTTAGCTGAAAATTGTTGTTTTTATCATTTTCTGTGGCACATTAGTTTTGCGTATTGGAAAATAATATGCATTGTTTTTAGAAAAAATGCTTGATTCATTGTATATCTGTATAATAATTTAAGTAAATATGTTTTTTGTACGTCATAAAAGTTTACTGTAAAAATCAATTAGTTAAAAAAAGAATAATTTATGGGCATTGATTTTAATAAACAAAATAGTACTATTAAATTATTTATTACAAAAAGTTAAAACTAAATGATTATTAGTAAAAAAATAGAAAGTCAAATTCTTAACATCAAATAACGCATATATACGTTTTCGTGTATTATTTTATATGTGCTCAGTTATCAATATACACAATATTTGTTAGGTAAGCAAAGTTAGTCGTCATTGTATAATGTATAAAGAAGTGAAGTAAGGTAATTATATTATCATATATTTTTTATATTCGCGGATGATACAGCAATCCTGACAGTGGGAAAAGAAATAGCGAATACTACCGAAAAACTTCATTAAACCGCTGATAGGATCTCTAATCAATAAGTTAAAGTAAAATGTAGAAAGCTATATATTATGGGAAGAAATTCCAAACTAACAATCAAGATATACAACCAAATCCTGAAATCATTTTGGGTTAAAATGATTAAAAAGTTTTAAAATAAAGTGCTACGAAACATTGTGAATGCTCCATGGTATGTTCTCGATAGAGATATACATCGTTACCTAGGTATCGAAGACGCCGCCAGTGCTATAAAACGTTTTGCTGCTAAAGATGAAATGAGGCTCCAACAGCACGTCAACATCGAGGCAAGCAAATTCCTGAATGTGGACAATTTGAAAAGACGGCTGAAGAAGATGAAGTCCTTAGAATTAGCCTAGTTATCATTGATGAAACTCATTTACTATTAGTGCTTGTTTAGTGTAGAACAGAAAGCTTTTGAGCGCTAATGGGTGAACATAGTGGTTAAAAACATAAATTATTAAACATAGAGTAAAATTAATTTTTGGTCATAAACAAGCTCAGTTTTAATATATATAAAAAAATATATGTTTTTTAATTTTAGAGTTCTTAAAAATATCAGATTTATTAGAAATAGAAAGTTTTGCTTTTACTATGCATTATTTTTTAATTTAGTGCTGCCATTATATTTTTAGTCTGTAAGCTACATAGCCGTTAGAAATTCTGTTAAGGCCAAGGTGTCACTTTTTGCAACTAACCTAGAAAAGTCGAAAAAATATAAACTTTAAAAATGTCGAAAATGGCAGCGCGGATGAAATTGATGAAGAGTATGACGGAAAAAGTAGATCACAGTTCTCCAATGAGAACTAATATTCCTGCCGGATTAGCGACACCTGCGCCTCCTTTGGGTTCGCAGCTATCGACGGTAATTTCTAACCGCTTACCATTCAGTATTAAGAAATTACAGTTGTTTATTCTTATAGAGATCTATAAACATACCCGCATTTATCAAAGAATTTAATGAACGCACTGCCGAAATGAAGCAGGGTATTCCGATACCAGTCCGTGTCACATTAAATCCGGATCGCTCCCACAATCTAATCATGTTTAATCCTACGAATACTTACTATTTAAAACAAGCGGCCGGTATTCAAAGAGGTGCCATGGAACCAGGTAAATTTACATTCAATTATTTGTTTTTGTATTTTTTAATCTGTTGAGTTTAAATTGCGTCATTAGGTCGGGAAGTATCCGGTAAAACTACAATCAAGCATATTTATGAAATAGCTAAGATAAAATCTCAAGATCCTCCACTACGACACAAAACATTGCGAGAAATATGCATTCTGGTTTTAAGATCAGCTAGGACGCTTGGTATTCAAGTGGAGAGGAATCTAGACCCTGAGGTGCGTACAATTGATCTACATTGTCAAATACTGTCATACAAAATAGTATGTTTGAGGAGATTGTGTGTATTTGTGAGGGCAAGGAATTTTGGTTTGTGGTTAATAACCAGTATACACATTATTTAGATTAGCAGTTCCAAATTTGTCTTGTGAAACTTGAGGGTTCCACCAAAGAATTTTGGGGATCTACACAAAGTTCAGTAATATAATATACAAGGGAAGTAGAATTGTTTAAACTTCAATTCTGTCCACAAGTGCTGTTTAGTTACGTAATTGTGGTATTTCGTATTTTCTTATTGTTGATAAGGCTCTTTGTCCAAACGAGTTGTTATTTCCTTTTCTTAAGTTCGAAATTGTCGTCTAAATAACCTTAACGTTAACTGCGTAACTGGGTGGACATTGATTTTTAAAAATTAATTATTTTTAGTTTATTGGATACTATTTCAGAAGACTTACCGTAATAACAGTGATGTCAAATCAAGTAATTTTATTACATCATGATTGCTGAGTAACAATTTGAAACATGTGCTGCTTGTTCTCGTGTTCAAGAATCGTACAATGTTTCAAAATATGGAGCAAAAATATCTCGTTTTACGCATGATTTATATTATCACAGTGAATTGACTACTCACAAGTCAATAGTCAGTCGCTCTATGTCATCTGCTTGGACTGCAAATCCTTAAGTTGCGTTTTGGACAGCACAAGTAAAATAGCAAGAAAGGCAAAACATTCCAGCTAAATGTAATGCAATTATTTGGCGAGTGAGAGTATTATAAACCTTATCGTGTTTAGTCAGTAATACATTCTTAGAAAAACTAGTGTAGCTATGTATCACATATTATGAAATCGGTGATTATTTTTTAGTAGTTTCTCAAACAACTTTTAAAAATTAATTGTGCGGTGTAATAGTGTGTTTAATTTTTATTAATTTTATAGGAATATAGAAAATTTTTAGAAGAGAGGACTGCAGTGGAAGAGGAGCAGAGACAAGTATTGATGGAGAAAAAAGAAGCAAAAATGTTACGAATGTCATAAATTTGTATCGAAATTTTATATATGTTAGAAATAAAACAGTGTTTAGATGAAAATAAGTTTTATTTAAATTTTGATCACATTCTTTTTAGACATACATATAATTAATAAGCGTATATGTACTCACATAAGATTCAATTTTCAACTCTTGAAATATTTTTCCTATTTAGAATGGATGGATAATTTTAACATATATGTATGTACATACATACATATGTATATACATTTAATCATTTACAATATTTTAATAACTATGAAAACCAACAGCAGAAAAACGCTAACAACGTAATTTATATAAATTTAAACCAAAACGAAGCAAATTTTAGTAACCGACATATGCATAAAAGCTTTCAATAAACGTCGAAACTACAATACTGAAGAACGAATATTTGAAAGCGAAAAATTTAACATATAAACAATTGTATACTATGCATATAGCTGTTTTTGTATATACTATAATAATAAGCTCCATTACGCCAACTTGAGATATATGATATTTAAAAATTTAAAAAACATTTTAAGAGAAACTCAAATTAGGAACATCAATCTAGAAAATTAATTAACAAAATATAAAATATATAGTGATTTTAAGGTACACGCAACGTTTTCATATTACTCCATCGTGAGTAAAACCATCGCAAGCAAGCATTTACGCAACACACACTTTATTGTACTTGGACCCTGTAGAAGGTATTCTTTGAAAGTTTAAAAGACGTATAAAAAATAATGAACAACACAAAAATATTTTTTTTACATTTTTTCAATATTAAGTTAAAACATTTATATAAAAATATTTTTTTTTTACTAAATAGATATTTGGTAACATTCTTATATGGGAAAAATAATAAGAAATGTTTTCGTTTATTCGCACAAATAAAATGGTAACGTCAAAAAAATGTCAATGTAAAAAGCTTTAAAAATACATTTTTTCAACATTTAGGTGCCAGAATACTGATAAAAAAATAAACAAAGACAAAACATAGTCCTATCATTCGAGATTCGTTATCAGTTTTATGATATTTCGCGAGCAACACTCGTTTCATTATTTTATATCACAATTTCACCAGTCCTTTCGTTTCTATCACATCTCTTAAAAGCTACTCAATAAATACATCCGAAGGAACATTAACATGATGCTAAATTTCGAGTATTGTCTTCTAATATTTAATAAGTACAGTGTTTCAGATGAGTTGTATTTATGCTATTAATAATACTGAATATCTTATGTTAATAACAACAATGCTTATATCAATTCTACATCGATACGAACAAGGAGTAAACGAAAGCATCTAATCGGATAAAATCGGACAAGGACAACAATGATGATCGTGATTAATCTTTGGTACACCTTTTCTTAACTTCATCTTCTTTCAAATGAATACTGACGATTAGCTGCATGTACCCGCAATTGCACATCTCAGAGGAGTGCTTAAAATGTTTACTCTAATACCAGCTGTTGTAAGAGACGCTTCAGAATAAACTAAGAAAGAGCATGCACGTCGTAGTAATAGCGTCTGCGCATTTGTTGGTTACGTATCAGCTGAATTTGTGATTGTCACCGTATGACAAGCGAGACGGAGAAGTGGCAATGCTCATTTCTTGTATTATCGTAATTTGGTTTTGCATTGGAAACGAATCTATGTGCAAAACTTCCGGCAATTGAGTGACGCTGTCGATGGTGTAATTCGGTGTCACGGATGGAGATTCTTTTAATAATGTTGACGTCGTTAGTGGCACCCACACTGTGCCTCCTAACTCAGCTTCTATGCCTCCCTGAAGAAAAAAATATTATTAGTTATTTTATTTCAGTCATATTTTAATGCATTTACATAACTATCAAACAATATAAATGAAGTTCAATTATGCGTATTTTTAACTTGCACGATTTGCTACGAGTACTCTGAATTTCTACACATTTTAAACAAGCGACAATATATTCTTCATAATCGGTTTCCTAATAGTTATTTTGGACAACGAATAAGCTTGCCGGTTTCCAATTGCCTTTTAGATTGGATTTGGATAATCAATTATTTAGAGTACATAATAAAAATTATTTTATTTTAATAATTCATAAATAATAATAAATTAAGCTTCCTATATGATTCAAGTCCTGGCTTGGATAGACATATTTTACATGTACAGTTTTTCTTGGAGAAGAGATGTCCAATGTGTATATCCATAACAAAATAACTGGTTATATAAGAATGACTATTGGATGATAGGTATAAAGATAATTCTCCAGTACAACGGAAGGGCAAAAGAACAAGATAAAGAATAAGATAAAGGGACGATGAAAAAGCTACGGGACTATCGTTGAGCATATAATGTCTAGGGTTGGAGAAAAGTTTATTGCACTAAAACCTCACTTTCACAGATTGTTCTGTTGTAACTTTCTTAACACAAAATAACTAAAGGTTGAATTCTATAGAAATTTAATAATTATATGTATGAAGTAGGTAGTTTCGAAACATTGCAGCAAGCGACAGAATCTTTGCTCAATAAATGATAAATATTTAAGATTTTCATTTTGCGTTGTTAAAAAATGAATATGTAATCTAATTCTAGAAGTTAACATAGTTTTTTTTATAGTTATTTTATGTTTATGATTATTAAATTTATACACTTAAATCTGATTACTAATGTACTAAAAATGAACGCATATTTCACTAATAATACATAGGAAGTTTCCGATACCAGCATATAGATAAATAGTTTAACGATGACTAACCTGTATATCAGTTTCGAGTTTATCACCGACCATTATGCAATGTTTTGGTTCCACGCCCAGGTGTTGGCAAGCCTCTTGGAAAATTTTCTGATCGGGCTTCTCCCATGGCAAGTCACCCGATACGAGTATACAGTCAAAGTAACCGCTCAACTCCAGCCGGTCGACCTTTTCCCATTGGGCTCGTGACGGACCGTTCGTTATTAAACCGAGCAAATAGTGCTTCCTAAGATATTCGTTTTCGAAATAAAAACAAATCAAGATAAAGGTTCACAACATAAAACATTTTAGAAAATGATTATAAATGGATCACACGTTAATCGTCTGAAAGGAGAGCGTACAACGCGACTGGCCTTTTTTCAATAACACACGTCTAAAGCTAGTTGGAATAAAATGTTCGTTAAGTTATTGCATATATATTATTGCTTTAGTCATAATATATTTTGTATGAAGAGCGAGTAGCGACGGTAATTCATTCAACTCACCTAAGCGACGTAAGGAGGAACAATATCTCGGGGTTAATAGTCAGATAGTGATATCGCAGTTCTAGCCATTGCCAGTAGATATCATCTGAAAGAAAATGACGAACGTTAATAACGCATTGTAAACTGAATAATCATTTATCTAATCGAATATTTGACATTATACAAGTACGAAGGACAGATTCTAATCTAGACATGCGTGTGAAATAAAATTAAATAACGGCATAAGTTCAATTACGTATATTTTTATTATCTAAGATGATTTTTTTGATGGTTACGATTAAGAAATAATTAATAATGGGGGATGAAGTGAGATTCATTGCAAATATAATTGTAGTTGTTTAAAATTAAAACACCTTAAATTCTTTATGTTTAAGAATTTTATTGAAATTATTACTATTACATTATCACATTTACTTAATATTTAATCTTGCAATATGGATATGCATACTTTTTATTAAAAAAATATTAATCTATATTTTACATATAAACTTATTACAACATTTATTTATTATCTTTCCGTTTTAAATATATGGATAAATAAAAGTGACAGAATGCAACACATGGAACATTTCAAAAAATCTGCAGATAAAAGTCAACGCTCGAACACAGGTGAAGCTGAATGACGAATGATAGACAATTAACTAAGCGGTTGCTGTCTGTGATTGGCTTCTTAAGTTTGACGATTATTGTATTATAGTTTTTAACATTTGAACTAACAAATGTTCAGGAATATTTCTAAAATAAAAAGGAATTTATTGGGATTTTAATTTTAATGGTTATTAGAAAGTGTTTTAGCTTAAATTCTGAATAAAATAAATACACAACGCTGTAAATATATTTTATATTTGCATAAGACTCTCAATGAAAAGTTAAAATAAAAAATAATATCATGAACGATATACGTGACCAGGTTTGTCTCTAACTCTGTCTACGTTTATCTGTTCTAAACGTAGACGTTCGCTCCATAAGATAACGTCGATGAGGCGTTAACTTGGCGAAGCGTGCGAGTTATGCGAAAACCTTTTGCGATGCTATCGATAAGTCTTCAGTCGGTCTGTCAAAAGAAGACGGTGAAATTATTCAAATGATGCCATTCTCAACACTGATAATATAATAAGATAATCGAATGAGTCTGATATTTCAATACATTTTTGGTTGGTTGTAAATAGTATGACATACTTCCTAAATGACAATATTCTTCTCCTAAAGCCTCATTCCATAAATGAATGCGCCACAAATCGAGATCGTAATCCGGATTGTCTGGACACCTGCGAAAATTTCGTAGGAAAGTGGAGGCCACCGTCGCAGCGTCGTCTTTCAGCACACCGTATTGTTCACTTAAAATACTGACGATCTATCGTAAAAGTAAAAAAATACAGAAATACAAATATCAGTTTTTTAATATTTTTTCAAGATCATTTAAAACATATATTTACAATTTATAAATTATGATATTTACAATACATTTTTAGGAAATTTGGTTGAATAAGAGCAATATTGTCCTGTTAATACTTACATACCTATAACTTAAAAACACAGAAACAAAACATTTTCACAATTATAATATAAATTATATATGAGGGCGAGTCAAATAAAAGCCTTAAAGAAACACGGATCTATTGTTCTGTAAATTGGTAGCAGATATAGTTTAAAAATGAAGGCACACAAGGGAAACGGTGCGTTGTCATTAGTTTTTTAACCGCTTAACCCTTTGAACGGTATCGCCCTACATGTACGGTGTTCAGTCATCTTTAACTGTTTTGAAGTACCCTAGATAGTTATATTTACATATATAACTGAAAAATAGTAAATAAAAAAACATTATCTATACATACATATATTTAAAAAAATTTGATTTAATGTAAATGATTTTTATAGAAAATAATATCAACAAATCAGAGTATGAAATAAACAGAGCTGTGGAATCGATTCTGATTTTAACAATTTTAATAAGATTATTTTGCCAACATATAATTGACAGCAATGAAAACAATATCAACAGTTATCAAATTAAAAAAAAATAAAAGATTCTAAAAAATCATTAAGCAAAAAAATGCCATATCTACCTTATTCACTTTTATTGACTTATAATGATATCAGGCACATTCAGTGAGATACATTCCCTTTCGCTCGCTCGCATGTTAAGTGACGATTGAGTGATAAGTGGGCGTGCGGAACGCATGTAACGCACGTCCTTATCTCTCACTCACTCTTGTCACTAACACGCGAGCGAGCGAAAGGGAACGTATCTCACCGTACGACCCTGAATGATATATTTAAAAAAAAGATTAGGTACAAAAGGTAAATTTAATAAAAAAATATACAAAATATAAGTTACGTAAAATAACATATTTATATTAAATAAAACGATACATTAAAATAAATATAAATAACAAATTTAATAATTATATTCGCAAGATAAAGAGCTTTTTTCATTCCAGGTTGACTAATTCTAAATTTAATCTGTTTGTGATTTAAACTGAATTAGTACTAGCTTCTAATAAGTTAGGGTTTATGCAGTCAAATAATATATAAAAACTGCATACAATAAATTAACGAAATTTAATAATATAAGTGTTAAAATAAATTATTAAAACACTAACACAAAAAAGTAGTAAAATAAGTCAAATTAATTAAACGTTGTGAATCACTGATTTAAAAAATAATTTATAAATGATACATTAAATAATAAATAAATAACAGAAATAATTATGGACTCCCAGGTGTATACTAACAAATGTGTATAAATTAACTCACTAATCAAAGGGTTACGGGTGGTTCTCGCGCATGTGCGAGATTTTGCTTGGTGTTACACCGCAGGATCGCTTCTTTGCGAATTTCTCATATGACTCTTTAGATAAGTTTTTCCTTTGCATTTAGTAATATTTTATTATTGCGTATTTTGTTCATTCCTATTGTTATTATAATATAAAAAACTGGTTTGTTGATTATTATGCACAGCAAAAATTCCAAACAACAAAAATTCTGGTCATAGATAATCAATATACACATTTACTTAAGAATATACATACATTAAGAGTACGTGAATATATATAATATAAAAAAATGTCTGTATATATAATAGATGTTAATATGATTTAATTTAAAAATATTTTACAATTATATTAGTAATTTACATTGGTATGATACTTACATTTCCTATAATTATATAAATTTTTACTTAAAAACATTAAGCAATTGTAATTAAAAGTAAAATATATTTGATAAGCAAACAATCACCTATATTCAGAATTTTCGTGTGCGCAATAATCCAGTCACCTAAAAAACGCGTTTTTTTGAGTAAAGTACTAAACATTTTTTTGTCGTATATACATATATCTAAAAAAAGAGAAAAAATAATATCGGTTTTTTGAAATATATTACAGGCATGAAGTGGTTAATCAGTGAAATTCACTAGTGATGCACGTCTGCCACTCCAGCAACTGGATCAGAATGTTTTGAAATAGCGCGAAGGAAAATTGCCAAGTAACAGTGAATGAAATAGCTTAATTTCTAAAAGTGAGTCAGAAGTCAGCACACTATGTCTTCTTTCGGCGCTTTGAAGCAGATAATGATGCTACTGGGACACTATCAACACTAGCTGGAAGCTAAGAACGAATGAAGCCATATCTTCTTGCCAAAACTTCCTGATTCTACATATAACTCATCAGAAATTATCTTCGATCGGCACGACGTGTACTTCAGAGTATTTCTAGATATATTTAAGGTTTTCATTTGACTCATATATTTTGCGTTTTTTACTATGATTTGAATTAAATCAATATAAATAATAACATGAAGTTGCATATAAATAAACTAGACGTTTGAAATTTTTATCTATCAACTTAATATTATTATCAAATTACATGAACATGCAGGCGATGAATGAATACAAACTGTTGAAACGTTTCATATATTATATTAAATTTATTCATACATAAGTACAAAAGATTAAAGCGAAATAATACAATAAAAAATATTCATTTTATTTCTAATCTCCGAACAGTTTCTTGCCGAGCTCCATGAATCGGTGATTCCGGCACACCTTCAGAGCGTCGGCTTTCTTGAGCACGCTCGCGACTTCCGGACTGGCGTCGACCAAATGGCACAGGAAATCTTCGAACGCGAGTTTAACGTTGGGCGGCAGAGTGCCGATCTTGACTTTGCGCAGCGTCACCAAAATGCCTTCGGCCCAGCCGCTCTCGATGGCGAATTCGGATATCCAAGGAACGAGGGCCAGCACCGCGCTCATGGTCTGCATCCCCAAGAACCACAGCTCCATGATCTCCGCCCACTGCTCTTTGTACGTCATGGATACGACTAAAGCGGTCGGATCGTGAGAATCGTCGACGATGTAAGCCTCCCACAAAAATCTGATAGTCGATTGGATATATCTGCATATAGAAAAATCGTTCTTTTTGACTTTATTCGATTGCTGTTTGAGCAACAGCAAGCCTAATATGGCCAAGTGTCCGTTCAGAGTCAAGTTTTCAGGCGACGATTTCAATTCCGGTAGATTGTTGAATACGAACTTCATGAGCGTGTTGAAGAGGACGCTGTCTTCGACGTGTTTCGCTTCTAGGACGGTGAGATTCATGAATATGTTGCACAGACTGATGAGAGCCGCTCTCGAGTCTTTCATCTGTTCGACGAGCGCCGGGTCGAGCTCGGGCGCGGGTTGCGTTTTGACCTTGTTGCGCTCCGATTTAGGTACGAGTGGTTTTTTATAATGTACGACGTCCCAATGGTAAGCGACGCATTCGTATAGTACTTCGTCTTGTTTCGTGGATAGGAATACGGATCTGGCTCGGTCTTCGACGATCATGTGGCAGATGGCCGGTAACATGGATCGGAGAGTGTCGGCCTGTCCGACGACGGTCGCGCTGGAGCCCGAGTCGCCTTTCTTTTCGGTTAATTTTCTATTCCGGTAAGCGTAAAACGAATCGTTAGCTAGCGATAACATGTACGGCAATAAATTATAGATCTGCGGTCTCATGGCGGTGGTTTCGTGCGCCAACCACGCCGCCAAAACTCTGACCATCGCGCACGCGTACAGTTTTTCGATCTCGGGGAGTTTGTCTTTGTTGACGTCGTTGGATATTTTGGTGAGGACGGACATGACGGCGTTGAACGCTCCTTTGAAGCCGGTGTATACGGTCTGCTTCTCTTTCTGCTCTAGGTCGATGGAGTCGTTGGTTAAAAAGTTGACGGCTAGTTCTAACACTACGAAGCAGGCCGAGACGAGTTCGGCGTTGGCGAACGCCTGTTTAAAGCTCTTATCGTCTAGTTGCATTCTCACTTCGATAGAGCATAATTGGATGGTGAGTAAGAAGAATTTTCTAGCGTTGTTGTCGTCGTAGTTGAGCGTCCAGTCTATTCCGAGCAGTTCGACGGCGGCGGACAGTAGTTTTAGAGCCGGATCTCGTTGGCTTTTGCCAATTTTCGAGGTTAAAATGTCGACTAGGCCGTTGTGGAGGCTCAACGGCCAGACTTCGTCGGACGCCGAGTCGGCCACGGCTACTCGGTCGCATCCGTGGAGGAGGGAAGTCATGACGCCGGCGAGTTCGAACTTGCGTTCCGAATGATCCATCTCGAAGTCGAGCGATATTTTGTTGAGGAGAGAATGGAACGGCGCGACGGAGCCGCCCCAGGCCTTGTGAGAGTCGCCGGCTACGGTGGCGGCCAAGAGACCGAGGGCTTCGTCAGTCTGAAAGCTCTGCATAGCGTAGATCTCGGCCAATTTGGGTACGGCTCCGGCTTCTATGAGAGCATGTCTGCCGGTGGCGTTGGAGGCTATGCATTTGAGGCAAGAGTAGGCTTCGTTGACCAGCATTAGGTTGTCGTCAGATTCGTCCTCGTCGGACGTCCTGGCTATGTCCAAGAGGGACGGTATGACGGCCAGCATGTCCGGATGAGCCGTGAGTTCGGGATCCCGCGAGAAGCAAGATAGTATGGAGAGCGCCACCGATTTGTAGACGGTCGGGGGGCAATCTTCGGGGGCGTCTCCGCTCTTGAGCAGCTTCTCCAGGAAGCGGAAGCCGATGGCTTCGAACAAGGCCGTCTTGGACGCGGAGTCGCAGTCGGCTTTGACGATCTTGGCGACGGCGAAGAGGGCCGCGAATTTTTCGGTGTCGCTGTGCGACGCGAGCAGCATGGCGCGACACGCGGCGACGGGCGCGGGAAGCGCGGGCGCGGCTGCCATGGCGACGTCTGGCCGCCGACTGAACGGCGGCAGTCTCCAGCGCTATTTTTACTCCGCTCCAGAAAGGGGTGGGGGAGGCGCGAGGAGGAAACGGAACGGATCAGGGTTCGCGCTCACCTCGTCTTTGGCGCTGTCGTCGGCGCTCCTCGTCGCTATGAGCGTGTTGTCCAGGTCGAAGAAGATGGCCGCCCTGGGGCCCGTAGTTTCCGCGGGAGCCATGACGAGACCTCCGATCGCGCGCGTCGTCGATCGACGACTGGCGACTGGCGACTGGCGACCCGCGAGCTGCATCGGACGACCCAGCGAACGATCGATACCTTCGAATTTTTTCATTTTTTTCATTTTTTAAATCCAAACATTTTTCAACTGTTCGAAGAGAGCGGCGGGTAACAGGTTATAGGTCGTCGCGCTTTCGATTCGGACCGAAACGGGACGACCGGGAAGGACCGGGAAGGACCGATTTAAACTTCTCGGCGGGCGAGCGGAAAAGGGGCGGGGGTAGGACGTCACTCGTGGCGTTGATGTCATCGGGGTTTCCTCACGGTCGGTACTTTTCCACCAAATGAAGCTTCGAAACTCCTCTAAAATATGCGCATTCAATAATACTGTTTCGCTAAATCAGGGATTGTCAAACTGGGGCCATTCAGTAATATTCAATGCAAAAATCATTCATTCGCTATAATCATTCAATGAGACGCAATTAAATTGAATAAGATAGACCAGGGGCTGCCAAACTTCATGTCAGTGCGAGCCACATACAAGAATCTCAAAGATTGGAGAGCCGCAATAATTTTTTTTCGAGAGAATCAAACCCAACGGTGTTAAAAATGTTTATTATAAATTATATTTTTATAAATATTGCATCAATTGAGAAATCATCAACCCATAGCTGATTAAATCCATTTCAAATGGATAAATAAGGATTGCAAATGTTCCATTATGTCAGTCAAATACAATAAATCTCTTAACCTCTTTTGCGAGTTGTGTTTACATTTATAACTGACATTGTAGGTGCTTCGTCAGTTGCTACACTTATGCTTCCTCTACACTCTCTGGAAGTTACCGAACCAAAGGTCTACCGAATATGGTCGAGGTCGCCGAGACATTAGAGCGGGCAGACCCGAGCTCGACCGAAGTAGCCCCAAATTAACACATTATATTTTCCGTCCTTGCCCAACCATGCCCTACTTCCAGAGAGTGTGGAGGAAGCATTACAAGTTTGTTAAGGGATACACCAGCATTGTTCAATATTGTGTCAAGTGCATTCATAACTTTTTTTTATTTGAATGAGGAAAGGGAATCTTCGAAAGACTTCACCAGCTTCCAGGTTGCTGGTGATTGTGCCGGATTCCGCTGCTAGCAGCAACCTACCGGCTAAAACCTCTCCCCAGCCCTCTCCTGGACGGCCGATACTATCTTTCTGATATTGCACGTCAGCTAAGTGCATTCTTAACTTAGTTAAATATGTCGTTAGGTATTTTAAAAATTAAAATAAACTATTTTTTAATAAATTTAGTTTTGAATTGCTTAGTAAATATTTACAGCTGAATTAAGCGAGTGGAATATTATGTTAATAATCAATATAGATATATTGATTATACAATAACATAATATTCCACACGCATTAATCGGTAATAATTAGATACATAAGCAATTGATTCTGTACGCGTTCTAATAATTTACGATGAATGTAATTATTTGGTAACCAGATAAGAGAATTAAAGTCCATTTAACTTTAAACAAGTGCTATATATAGTAATCAAATTGTATGTATAGATTAGAATTTTCAAGAACTGCGTAGTACGAATCTGTGGGTTCTTAAAGTTTTTTGAAATGCTGGGATAAAAAACTCCATTTGACTTTTAACAAGTGCTATATATGTATAGTTATTTAATTGTATGTATAGATTAGCATTTTTGAATCTATGGATTCTTAAATTTTTTTGAAAGCAAATTTATATGTTCATTGAAAGTCAGTATACTTAAAGAATATTACTATCTACAGAATAATAATACAAGCCTTGTGAAATCTAACCATTATAAATTTATTGATATTTAACCTAATTTATTGTTGTTATAATGTGAGTCATTGAGGAAATAACAAAACATTTCCATCGAAAAAATATTATCAAATAATTTATAAATAAATTTAATAAAAAAGGTATAAAATATGACTCATGTGGCACTCTAACAGTGAATAAAATATTCAGATATATTCTAATTCTTTTTTGCATATAATATTTTATTATTTGAATAGCTTTCTATCAAATTAAGCACATGTTTTTTTGTAATGTAATAATTCTAAGCAAACAATGTAAGTTCATCATAAATTAAATTATCTCGGAAGGAAGTACACGCAATGAAGGTTCTAACTTGCGAAGGTGACTTTGATTTAATAGGCTATTAAGCAAATAGTCGAACCATAAAGTCACAGAATTTATATTAAAATTGTATGTAAACATATCTAAATCTATACTATTTACTTGAAAGTTGAAACCAGCTATTGATACGTTTATAAATTTTATTTTATTAAAAGCAATGTCATTGCATCAGTTAACCTTTCTCAGATTGTTATTGCTGACCCTGTTAGTACGCTCCATTTTTCTTGGAACGAAGTAACAATAACAATTTAGTTTAGTCTTCTATCAATAGTTAGCAATAAAAAAATTCAGGTGGCCCAAAAAAAGTATTTCATAAATATTTTCAATTAAAATATATGTAATGTTTTTTACGATTCTACGTCACTATTATGTCATCTCATGAATAATAACTTAGCACACAATTCGCGGTCATGGTTTACGCGGAAATAATATATCCTGTTTATTTGTTTGTTATTGTGATTAAGTTAATGACAATTACATATTTTATGTTCTATTATCACTTTCATAATAATGTGAAATATTTATGTACATTTTTTTATCATTTCAATCGATGATGCACTTATAGGCATTTTATCATCTATATACTCTTATCGGTACGAGTTAATCGGAATCGTACTCTTGAAGCTAAGTTCAAGGTTAAGATCAATGCTAGTCAACTATTTTTATTTGTTACTCTTTGCAGACATTGATTTTCAGTTCTCGTACTATACTTTCATAGTTATTATAAATGGAAAAATAGCACGAACCTTAATTTGTCAATAGAAAAATTCATTAAAGACATAAAATACGTGACAATGCTGCTGATATATCAAACATTACAACATTTCTGATTTCACTTTTACTATGAGCTGTGTGGCACACACGAGAAGTGATAATAACGATAATTGACGCATAGTTTGTGTTTGAAAGTCAAATATTGACGACGCACTTTGACACCATCGGCAATTTATTTATTTTAGAATGACGGAACAAAGAAGATGCAAAGCCTAAACAAAGGGTTTACGAATAGTACTAATATTTACAAGAAGGTCGCAAAGACGTCAAAGGCCAGTCACCGATGAAAATTTTAAAACATAAAAATCATTATTATTAACATTTCTAAAGAAGTTGATAACTCATATCAAGATTATTGAAGGAGATAGATAAAATATTCTTAATTTTGTTTGCTAGAGAGGAATTAAATTATTTTATTGGCAATTTTATTTTTAATATATCATTAAAGTATCGTGTGCTATATTATGTATCGGATTAAAATTTACATTTATATTTAGTTGAACAGAGAGTAGGTGAAAGTATTGAGCTGTGATTAAAATTTGTACGTGACGAAGAGCACGTGCGGTAGCGTGATCTTCAGATCTTTGCGGTGACTAATCAAAAATCACCATGCCTATTGTGTGTATTATAGTTCGAGATTTAACAGTTCGCTGTGTGGTGCTCACGTGTCAAACTAAGGTTAATCGAAATGTTCGCGTATTTCTAGATTCGACAGACGGTCATGTTATTTTTGGCACGTACGTCGATTCAATGGAAAAATTTTCTCATTCTTGGTTTTATGACGTTGATTGAAATTTAAACTATTTTTATGAATAGAAAACATATGGTAATGAATTATTATTTATTTTTAGGAATAAACATAGAAAATATGAATTTGATCTTTACTGTTTAAAAAAAATCTGTATAAAATTATGTCTTTATAGCCATTACAACAAACAACATACTTCAAATATTTTAAAGGCTCACAAATAATAACGTCTAATATAATCGAGTAGAAGATAATTATACTATCTATTAAGATACGTATAACAAAAGTATAACAAAATACCTTCAATGACCTCTCACGGACTTCATCCCTGCGCCAGCTTCTCCACCGCCGCTCGGAGAAAACATCTCGCCATTCATCGTCTGACGCAATTGTAATATAAACTAATAAAACTGTAAATAGATTTCATCCTGAGTCTCACTGGATACAAAATCACACACCCCTAGGGTTCTCAAACCGAAAATAAGCTCAAATTTCTAATCGCTAATAAGTTTTTTAAGCACTTTGTTTATGTTCAATAACTAACAGTGTGAGCTTGATATATTGTAGATAATATAAAAACGACAAAAATCTTATTTTTTCAATAGTAAATGAACTAGTTGTTAAATTTCTCTGAGAATTTTTTTTAAAAATATTTACTTCTAACTTATTTATTTATGATATTGCGGAGTTAAATAAAACTGAAACTGTTTTTTACTTACTGCGTTTCTTAAAAGTGATTTTTATATTTAAAGGTTACCTTTTCAATATTATTGTCAAAGACACTGAATAGTTGTTCGCTATTCTTGAATCGACACGATGTTTAATGATATTTAGACGTTTGCTTTCAAATAGACATTTACTTACCATTTCATTCGCTTCTGATTTTAATTATTCATATGTTTTTTTTAATTTAATTAAATATTCATTCTTTTATTTTATTCAAAGTATTAAATTACCAATTTATTGAGTAAAGTTGTTTACAGCAATGTCATTCTCTACGTTCCTACAAAACTTTCATCCCTTCGAACGTGTATGTGGTCCAAAGATATGATAACGGATGGAAGTGCATGTATTTTTCAACTGCATAAAAATAATCAGCTCTGGAGTTGTTATTTAGTGTGCTTGTTAGGGCCAAGGAAAGTGTTATCGAGCACCGTTTTAGTACTTCCTACTTCACTCGCTGAAGACATCTTTCTCTGGTGAGTTTTGATTTTTGATTATTCTTTCTGTTTTGACGTAATATGTTAGAGTTGTGTTACCAAATTAAATACATTCTCTATGTCATTAGTAACGATATTTAGCCACTTTCGTTACTAATAACAAAGGTAATAGCACATTATTTTTATTGGTTAATATCATACTTTTAAGAAAGTCAGCATAATGCGTTTATCTCTTGTCGTAAACAACGCGTTACTATGACATAACTATTTGAGTGCGCTGCTAGTTTTGGACCGGCGATTAGAAAATTATAGCGTCATGAAATTCGGTATTATGTCATAAATTTCGCAAATATTTAGCCGCAGGCGCACGTTAAAATATATGTTGAAATTTATTAATCCATGGTTGGCTATTACTGCTTTGTTGCATGTTGTAGGCAATTTTGGTGAATGTGACTTAAATGTCAAAGTCATATTCAGTTTCTAGACACGTATGCCCTTTATTGCTCGCATTAACACTTGTATTATTATTTTATACTTCTAGAATAAATAACACCTTTGCAGATGATAACGTATAATAATATTTATCCGTTTGATTATTGTTTCATATGTATATATTACTGGTTTTTACCATATATTAGTCGTTTATTAAATTTTAAAATGTTATAGTGAAACACTGATTCAAGTCATTTCGGCAGAAGTTAAATTCATGCAAAATTACACTATTAAGAGAGTTCTGCAAAGTTATGATGGAAATATACAAAAGTCAGACTATACAAATTCAGACAAAAAGAGTTTCCATAGAAACGTGTAATATAGCATTACCAAACTCATTGGCAAGCTCTAATCTCTTCCTGTGGATTGCTTCTTTCAGTTTGGTCAATTGTGAGCAGTACCCTAGTAGAAGCAATAGTTTGGTTTAATGGCAGCAAATCTTAGTTCACGATACCCTTCTGATCCTATTATATATACAATATACCTTTAATCTTGATTTTGTGATGGTTACTGGCTAACCGTTCAGTGACGATTATCTTCTTCGATTAATGTAATTTTACGGAATCTATCGATGAGTTGCTTAAGAAAAAAAATTGTAGACGAATCGTAAGCAGATATTTAATCCATGTGTTTTTATCGCTTAATTAATGTGGCACATAAATATCAAGCTTCTTGACTATCCTGAGCTTTCTTAAATGTCGTAGTGGCACCAATGCTTAGTATTAGACCCATTTAATGTGTCTTGATTTTAACTAGTCTCTGCTCGAGATGCATTTTGACAACAAAATTTCTTCCTCTGTATCTCCAGAACCACTTTCTGTACATTGAGTTATGAATACATGCTTAGCGACGTACTTTCTGCAAGAACTCAGCTAATTGTACCCCAACGCTATTTAAAAATGGCACTGGGATATAACACATTATTCACATTTTAAGGTATCTCAAGAACCTTTTATTACATTTTTAGATTAGGTGGGAGTATTTGGGATTTATTCAGGGATTATAGACCCTGATTCAAGAATGCTGCAAACTAAAGTGTCATAAAGATCACGAATAACTGACGAACTGTCGAAGTGAAATGCGTTTTTCATTGCAAAGCTGAGTATTTTAACATATCATAAGAATATTGTTGCAACTAAGATCATATGAATATTTCGATGATCAATGATCAAATATGGAACTTTCCGACTCTAATGGCAAACGTTTGATGAAAGACTATCATAAATCCCTACGTAGAAAGAAATAGTCACATAGACAATTTTAAATCATCCGCATACAAAAAGAACTGTTATATGTCACTGCTGTATATATATCAATAATAAATATTGAGATGAGCCCAAAAGGACACATATTCTCCCGAACTCCCGAAGGAGTATATCTTTTTTTGACAATCAACCGCTAAATAATACTCAGGACTGTCTACTATCTCTCAAACAACTCAATTTAATCATCTGAGCAACCGAGTTCTGACATTTTTTTACTAATAATTTGCCATAAACTTTGTCAAACGCTTTTTCAAAATCAGTATTCCTGCATCAAGAGATTTGTCACTGTTTTGTTATAAGACAGGAGGAAATGGCAGTATATGCTACAACCTATTACATAGTATGAAATTAATATACCTTAATGACTAGTGTCTGTGTTTATATCTGATAATAAAACTAAATCTACACATAATTGTCCTATATTCATAGCAGATGAAAACCATAAATTTTATTATTTATGTACAACTACGTGATCAAACTAAATCAAATTAAAAACTATAACACAACTACATTTAAAATAATATCTGATTTTAAAATTACTAGACTAATAGATGCTTATTTAATTCATATTTGTAAAATATTAGTTAATAACGTTAACAATATAGTTTTAAACAAATATATTATAAAACATGTATAATGTTGATTCTTTAAATCTTATATATTTATAAAATTTAAGGATTAAAGATGAATAAATACAAAAGTTTCCAGTCCAGCAATTTATTAATTTATCATAATATTATCTATATAACACAAAACAGCTGAGATTTTGACATTTTTACAATAGGATGACATTGATTCGTTTTCGAAAATAACAAATATGTCAATCTTTTTTCTTTAGTCTTTAAAAATATTCTTTTTCCTAAATTAAAATATACAACGGGGTAGATGAATAAATAGAGAGACTCTATTTGCTCGTTTTTTCGTTTGAATACAATATTATTAGTATTATTTATTATATTATTATAGATTATTTATTTAATTATGTACAAGTAATTCACATAAGGCTTCGTCAAGCTTAAACATTAAGTTTCATTATCAATATCGTATAAAAAACATATATAAACAATAGATACACATACTAAATTTTGCGTTCAAAAATTTTGGCAGTATCGTTGAAAAAAATGTAACAAATATAGAATTATTATTTAGATCAGATTGTAACACCCTGTATTTTAAGAGTATCGTGATTAAAATTAGCTCATGATTCTAAATAAAGTAAAGGAATTTTCTATTTATACAGAGTGTTTTTTTTATTATTAAACTCGCGCATTTTATTTGAGTCGTTCAACTTTTTAAATGATGTTTTTTTAGCAATAGAGTAAAATCAATAAATTGCGATTCTCAAAACAATTATTAATGTGCGTTCGTCGAAACAACAGCATCTGTGCTTGAAGTTTCTCATGGAGAAAGATAGCTTTACATTGTTTCATACCATAATAGAGAACATTTATTCACTCTGTATTGTTAAAAATATAATTTACTATATGTAACACAGTTGTATATTTAGCTAATAATAACAAATTATATAGCTATATGATAAACAACAAATATTGTAACTATACAAATAAAATATTATCTATTATAGGCCTATATTATTTTTTCTGTGGAAGTCTATAAGCAAACTTAGCTTTGGAAGCAGTTAAACGGAAGTATTATATAAGCCAGATACACATTTCCCACCAGTGTGTAGATTATTAAAATTTATTTCATGACGTCTAACGAAAATTTGTTAAGCTAAAAGCTTAAATGTTTTATGGATATGTAACACAATGCTCTCTTTTCTCTATTGCTCTATTTACTCAGTGCTATTTAAGTATCACAATCCATTTATCGAAATATATTGAACTTATGAAGTAAGGTATATATCGTCAGCATGGTTTTATCTCATTTTCTTATTAATTATTGTAATGCAACTTTGGTTTAAGGCGCTGAGATAAAACGCGTTCCAAAACATTGTTTTACAATTATTTTCTTTCACTTTCAGAATCAGTGTGTCGCAATACAACAATTATTTTCATTTAAAATAAATTTAAAATGTTTAAAAAAGGCTTTTATATGGAAAAAATCATGTTTGAGTAAAAATGTGATACATGGAATCCGAATGTATAATAAAATAAATTAAAAAAGAATGGGCTAATTAGATACGTTGGGTAAAACTGAGCCGGCAATATACTTATATATTTATTGCGTTATTTTTATAGTTTTTTTCACATATGTATATGTATGATACATAAATACATATATATTTTAAAATACATGGTCATGAATATAGAGGTCTAGGTCAAATACTCGACTAGTAACTGCAACGCGCGTTGGTGGGAAATGTGGGTTATTATTATTGTGTTTATTTATACTCACTCATACTCCACTGAGAAAGTGCAGTATCAAAAATTAAATAAAAAATACAAAAAATGTTTGGCATACCTTGTATTCGAATTAAACGCAGTATTAATATTTAATATAAATATTAATATAAAGGTCAGTGAAAATTTTGATCATTGCTACTTTCACTTAATTTAACTATTAGGACTTTTGCATTTCACTAAAATTTAGAATGATGGATTTATTTCGGTCGTATTTGAATTGCAAATTAAATCAAGGTCATATGTCGCATGTTTTGAAGAACATGTCTATTATATACAAAATATGTTAACTGATATAAACTTGGTTTCGAGACTTTTTACTTTTAAAACTAAAGTGGGTCAATATTATTTTTATAATCAATTATAGACCATTAACACAAATTTAATTCGATCCAGTTACAGCTGGAAACTATCTTCTATCTTCTGATGAAATGTTTTACTATGTTTCATAAGCAGATACAAATTTAAGTGAGTGTTTTATAAGATATTTTGCTAAGCTCACTGTTTAATGATTTATTATTCTTGTTAAATGGTAGCATTTCCAGACAATAAGAAACTGTTTTATGGGGTAAAATTTATGCGAAAATCTAAGAAAGCTTTATAGAAACTAAGGCTTAAATGATATTTTGTTGATAAAAACACTCACTAAATTATTTCTGGTGGCAATATATTTAAAAACATAAGAGCGGGTGTTGAAAGTATTGTGTAAAATATATTATTAGGAATATTTTTTTAAAAATTCGCTAATTTGGCAAGATTTATTTGGCAAAAAGTATAGAAATAGTTTTTCATTTATATGAATTACACAAGCGGTGTAAACCAGAGATTATTAGAAGTGGAATTTGCTATTTATTCTCCAATACATTGGACGTTCAACTTGATTTGAACAAATATTTCGCATTCCTTTGCATCGGACAAAGCATAAAGCGATAATAATACAGGCGTGAAAATACTCGGGATGTCCACAATGAAAATACTTTTGAGTCCCCTAAGCAAATCTTTCGTCCAATAAATCCTCTACATATTTGTATATACATTGTTCTTTAAATAAATACCATTCACGCAATTAAGGAATGCGATTCAGAACGATAAGCAAAATTTTCAATTAGACCTTCGCTTAAATTCGAACATAGATATTTATGCATGAATAAGAGTATTAAGCCGAATTAAATAATATAACACAAATAATAAAATATAACATTAATCAACAACATATTCGAATGCATTACAATCTTATTCGTATATCTGACGTTCGATTTTTTTCACTAGATTTTTATAAAAATTTACATTATTTATATTTATATCTAATAATATTCATACAATATAATTTTTTATACATTTTAAATGTTTCATTTTTTATTACAAGACGTATAAACAATTTATGTATATTACTTCTATTATATAAATATTTATTATATATAATAATAATATCACTTTACAGTTCGATTAGATATTCTTTTTTGTTAAATAAAATAAAATGAACATATTGCACTTCGATTAAATTTCGTTGAAATTTAGGCGATATACGTTAATCATAAATATTATGTACATAAAAAATGAGCAGAAATAAAATAATTTTGATATTTTATGTGATGCCAAAAAATATGATGGTCTTGGAATTATATATGTATGTTAGGATTCCAAAATAAATTTATTTTTTGTAATATTGATTAAAAGAGGCATAAAACTTGTGATTTTTGGCTCACTTTTGATGTTTTAGATAAAGAGGATCATTTTAAATTGCGTAAAATTCAGTTTAGTTATGGAATATCTCGAATATCAAACGTGCGCAATTTTTAAATGCTGAACTTTTTTATGTATCTGTTTGTACAGTAAAAAAATACATCTTGAGGTTAAAATCTAACCACACATATTAGATAAAACAAATATTTAGGATAGGTTAGTTAAGTTCAAAAAAACAAGTTTTACGTCATTGAAAATTATCGTCTTTAATCTAAAGCCATAATCATAGCATGAGGATCATTCGGTTAGTTCATACTAAACAAATAAAATATATCTTTATACAATAAATAAATCATACATATTTAATAGGCCGAATACTTGCGCAAATACTGTCTCACACATTAAGCGCACACATTTAGTATTTATTGTTTTTTTTTGTAATATTATAGTCATAACTTATCTATTGTTTTTTTTCTACATTTTTTTAATATTGGTCTTATGTTTATTTGAGACGGTTTAAACACAACTCTCCGGTCCCGGGATTGTGTTGGTGATGATGTGGTCTCTCCGACGAGGAGGTCTCCCGAGGGTCGCAGCCCCTGACAGGCCGACAGTGCCCCCTGACAATGTGCTCTGGGGTGACATCTGAAAAGTGGATAAACGAATTTTTAATGACATAAGTTATAAAAAATTGTTGCGAATTTAAGTGTTTTTAAAAATTATATATAAAAAATAACCAAACGAGATTTTAAATATTTATAGAGATATTCTATAAATATAATATATAAAAAAATATCAACAATATTATTCCACACGAATTTAATATTATTGCATAAATAACATTTATTGATAAAAAAATAAAGAGTTTCTTATCAATAAGTTGTGTGTAATAAACTTAAATGAATTAACTACGGTTTTGTTACCGATAATTAAATAATATAGTTATTACCTGAAAACCAAAATGGAATTGTTGAGCGTTATCGTGATATGGTCCAACTTAATGGAAATATTTCATCTGATTCTAAAAATATCTTCATTTCGCTATCCTTGGAAACATTAAATTCTTAAAAATATGATAAATTATGCAGCAATAACTATAAACCAGATCAGTTGCCAGCTACTGCTAAATAATTCATAGATATGTCTTCAGTCCATTTGAGCAAAAAGTAAAAAAAAAACAGCCCTGTTGTTCAAATGATTTAGCTCGATTCTTTGTGCGAGTTATTTTTAAGATTGTAGACAGTTCTTAACATATGAAAGAGTATTTCACCACTTTAAGAGTCTCTTGAAGGATCAATCTGGGCCTTCTGCCCTTATCATTATTTATTATTTCTGTTAAATAATCCAGTTTATTTTTGTATGTCGATGCTTTGAAATTGTCTAAATGCGTTTGATTACTGCATCAAGTTCTGGAGATGGGCTTCGGTCAATGGTCTGCCATTTAGTGTTGAAAAGTGCCAGATTATGTAATTCATCAGAATATTCTTACGAGAAGCTGGTCCGGATTGTAACATGTAATTTTATTATTTAATGATTTTTTTCATTATTTTAATTTTGATATGCTATGTATTATTTTTGACCATCGTGATTCATTGGGGTGATTTATATAAATAAATGACCAACTATTTTTGGCGCAAATTCTCGGCGAACTTCAATGTATATCTAGCCTTCTCGTTTGCCGGATATTACAGTTCCCGATTATTTTCTATTTGGATATCTTAAGAAGAAGGGGGTTAAGTTAACAAATCTAGAACCACTGAGCAGCTAAAAGAGAATATTCGAGTTGAGATACAAGCATTACCACCAGTGTCATGGAAAATACACTTGAAAGAGCCCAATTTATAAAGCAGAAATAAGGGTCACTTACGCAATGTATTCCGTAGTTCAAGATAATATTATATTTTAGAAAAATAAATTACCCCTTTATGTTTAAAAAAATTGAATATTTTCAGTTTGCTTATATATTACAAAGAATTTTGACCGAGAAAAATTAAATTTTATAAATATGTATATCTTTATTTGAAACCTTTGCTATAAATACATAATAATGATAAAGTAATACATGATAAGACAGACATATTTTTAATCGCAATCGATTCATATTGCATTTTTGATTTATAAATCTTAATACAAATTGAAATGTTGCAAATTCTCATTATTACTATGCCTATTTAATTATTAATGTGTTTTTTATAAAACTTTATTTTATTTATATATGTTTATTTTTTATATTTTCCGTTTAATATTTAAAATATAATATATTTAAAATATAATAAGATTACAGCTTAAAGTGGGTTTATGGTTGTCCTCCACGCTATTATGCTAAGCTACGCAGTACAAGTTGCTGATGCTGAGATTTAAAAGGTTTATTTATACCTGAGCTCTTGTTCTCATGTTTATTAAAAGTTAGCCGCTTTGCATGGTTTAAGCCATTCATTGAAGTCCGGCTCACCCGAGGCGTTTTATTTATATATATTTATTAGGCTCTCAGTATAACTTACATATATGTACATTGACAAAATATCAGCATAGTGAATTGATCCTAATATGTTTCACACATGAGCGTATTCAGTGTCAACATCTCGCATCTATATACTGAAATCGATTTTACCAAAAGTTTTTTCTCTCTCTTTGCCACATTAATCAATTATTAAATTTATAATCTAGGTCAATGAGTATGCATTGACTTGTATATAATTCAAATTGCCACATTTATTAACCTGATTATCTACCTCGAACAGATTATGGAATAACCCGACGCGACACCCCCCCCCCCCCCCAACTTATTTAATTATTCGCAATGTGACCGTTGGTAATTAATTCTGCATTTGTAGCCGCCGGAGCGAGTGTACAGTGTGTGTTTAAGTGTGTGCTCGGTCCCTTATCGAGATCTTCAGATAATAGTCCTATTCATTGTCCCGAATATCACGTACGTGCCCGTTGTGCAAACCACCACCGCCGTTAAAGTTTCTTGCCGAGCCTTCGGGGATGTGGCGAATGGTGAATACGCCCGGAATGTATAAACCAGCTAATAGTTTGCCCGCCAATAATTGTCACCGTATAAATTGAAAGATCTGGTCCCCTCTAATGTGATGTTAATCGACCGGCATGATTAATTCCTCACGAACGGGCTCGATAACACGGGTCCGTGACTTACAACACAATTTGGTGGAAAGAGAGAGGCAGGAAGGGCAATACGGCGAAAGTAATCCAATTAGTTCTTTGTTTAAGTTGTTTGATCGATTTCGATCGATTGGAATTAAATAAAAAAGTTTTGATCTCCCCTTTTGATTTTAGCGCACATACGCGGTTCTGTTACTTTTGGCACGTCACTAGCGCATTCAAATGTCAAACGCGAAATGCAAATGGCGGTCATGCGATTGCATTTTTTAACGAGCAATATCAAGGCCATGGCGCGATAAGTTTTTAGTAAACAATGACGTATGAATTATTTTACCAAAAATTACGCATATCGCTGCATAGATAAAAGCAATTAAAAAGTATTATATAAATTTAAAATATTTTGTTTTGATAACGCATTATCACGCAGAGTTGTCATATTTAATAAATTGCCAAATAAAAATATGCGATATAGCCATATTTACCCATATATTGTTTCTTTAGTTTTACGAAATAGAGAAAATCTATAAAACTCCAAATGTTAAATTCAAAATCAGTTGATCCACCTAAGTATCCGAATATCGATTTTGAAATGCTGATCTTAGTGACAATATCATGTTGACTTACTATTTTGAAGATGTAAAATTTTCAAAGTTTGATTATCGAGTAATGTTCGCTAAAAAGTAGAGCCATATCGAAATATAATCAAGAGTTTACCTTTTCAGTTATTTGATTTGCAAATACGTTTTATGGTCTCATTTTTAATCGTTACGTCCACATTGACTTATGGCGGTTTTCGTTTGATTTTTTTTCTTATCTGATTCGCTTTGCTTGCGTAATAAAAACATTCGGAAAGTTTTATGCGCCCGAATCGCATAAGTTATATAGTATTTTCGGATGAACAAACAACTTTATCTCTTTCGTACGTGTAAAAGTGTGTACGCCGTTTTTGAGGTTATGCGATTTTCGGCGACAAAATGGCGTCCGAGCGCGAGATGACGTACGATTTAAGTTTCGACGTTATCATGGCGCCGCTTTCCCATATATACTTATGCCGCGCGTGTGTAGTTTTTGCTGACATTTGTTTCCGCTTTGCTCAGCAAACTGCTATCAAACGTGTTTGCCGGTAGTTTATTTTTAACGGCACATATACTGACGGTTTATGGCCGACATTTAAGATGTTTGACGTCTTTACCTGCAGAGAAAATTTTGCTTAGCAATCGGATGGAATACTAACGTATATTATAGATAATTTAAGGCGCATGAAAAGTATTAGATTTAAAGCGAACGATTATTTTGTTTGAAACTGATCTACGACTTCGGTCCTCTTAGTTGTAAGATGGCAGCGCCTCTCAATGAGCGTACCATTGAAAGCAGCAACTGCCAACAAAGATGATTGATAAAAATGCTGCCCGTGTCTATATCTGGGTGCAAAATTCTCTGAAAGATGTACAAGTATAAAAAATCACGCTCCAGTATCCTTATTAAATTTCGACAAAATGATTAAGACATTTCTCAAAAAGTGTATTACTGTATCATACAGCAATAGAACTGAAGAAATAGCATTTGGGGATGCGTATTCAAAGTCTCGTAAATATGAGTAATTTTTAATCTGATTTGTGACTTACTGAGATTTTGCGGTAAAAATATTGTTGTACAGTATAGTTAATGGTGAATATTATTGTACATTAATAAATTCATATCTATCTACGGCCTTATATATGATATTGTAATGCTGTATCCATTTACATCGCTATACATAGCACCATAACAGCATACATAACAGACCAGAAGAGAATTGCATATAGTTTACGTTAGGTCGTATGGCACCCACTTTCTAAGCTCAGTTTTTATTAACTCAAATTTAATAAATTTTATTTGATATTCAATATTTTTATGAACTCTATTTATACTATATTTATTTATTAAAACTATGACCATCGTGACCTGACAGGTTAACCTAATGCGCGTCAACGACCTTGAAAATTAAATTGTGTGACATTTCTTTACACTAAAAAGCAATTGGTTATAGCAAGCCCGCTTCCATAAATAATTGAGATCCTCCTGCAGGTCAAGGGAATCCGAAATCGACTGCACTTTCTTAAAAAAATTCAAGTCATCTGCATATAATAAATAAAATAATGATGCATATATAACCAATCATACTTCTATTATCTAACTCGATCACAAATTATGATAGAAATACCAAATACAAAGATACTTGAGTATATTGTTTAAGCAAAAGTATTTTATTATTGATTATTCCAATAAATGCAATTTAATAATAATACAATCCAACTGCAAAAAATAACATTGTCATGAGTTTGAAGTAAATGATTTAATATTTACTATAATATATTATCAAAGCTTCGTAGGATATACTACTTATTTGAAATGGTTGCTGTGCTGTTTATAATAAGTGCTACTCAGATATAACGTGATTAAATTTAGTTTCGGTGTCTTTGAGCTACCTTATGTGAAATATTAAATATGCACACATTTCTAACTCTATTTACAAAATGATAAAATTATAATTTATATTAATATGTCGACATCTATCAAAATAATACTTACGAAGGGATTGGGAAGATCAGGCCTGTGCCTCGTATTGTCTAGAAGCGCTAGATCTCTCGCTGAGAAAAGGGCCTCGGGCCTGGTGACCGGCTGGCCCCCGAGTGCTGGAGAACTTGTTCTAACAACTCCTGAGTTTTCGTTGCAATCTGAAGAAATTTCTAACTCTGAAAATGACCATAAATCAAGCATAAGTTTTGCGATAATATTAAATTTTAATATAACTGATCACGACACAAATGCAAGAACATAAAGCATAGGTTGAAAACTAAGAAATGACATTCAAGAAGTTCTCCGCTGTAAATATAAAAGGTATTTATTTTGTAGATCAAATGCATTTATTCTGAAAATAGCGACTCGTTATCCTTGTTATTTCTTAAAGCATATTCATGTGTGCAAATTTGGCAATCACGAAGAATGATATTTTTAGCTAAATTTACTTTTTGAGAGATTTGTCGTGTGATGCTTTTATAACGTTTGTAGGTATGAAGATTTTCATTTAAAGAATCGTACTACGATTTTCACAGTTTACGAAAATCAGGACGGTGAACGCATAAGTTATATTTAGCCAACGAGGAAGAGATGAATCCGTTCTATATATATAAACTGTTAGCATCGTAACGCTCCATGAACTTTGTATCTGAAAAATACATGCCAAATATAAATAAAACACATATTATTTAATACCTAAATATTAGATATTTATTCAGTGCATACATATATTTTTAATGAAGTTCCAAATTGGGGTTGGAAAACTTGGTCACTGAAATTTAAATGATCTTGAAAATCCGAACATAAGTTATTGATTAACGCCAGTAATGGTACATTTGTATTCGTTTAATGTACATACCTCGACAAAAAAATATTTACACATCTGTCGAATCACTGTGTAGTATTTATGTATTTAGATAAATATACAAACATCGCACGATGTGTAAATTATGTCGCCATCAAAGTTGCGAGCAAATCTCAGACCAGCGAACCGGAAATCGGAAGCATTCGACATTTAATACGTAATTGGAAAGTAAGCTGCGATAAATGGAAATTGTATTTCCTTAATCCGCTCCCTAATCCTCCAGAACTTTGGACGGGGAATTAAATTTTATTAAATTAATTCGCAAATTATTCTTCGTGAGAGTTTCTCGTGCAATATCTACATATGTACACACATACACACAAATATATATTTTAACATGAGCGCATCAGAAAACGAGGAGCATGAAGGTCGTTGAAAATTTATGCCGGCTCTGAATACAATCGTTTTTGTAGCGAAACAAGTGTTGTATAATCGATATTTGAAAGCTAAATAAATAGTAGCATAATGTAATCTATCTGAAACTATATTTTGAAATAGGAATGAACACCTTCATACGCAATAAATAAAAACCTAAGCTGTTATTTTCAATGCAAAACATGTTTAATATTTTTTTAGATAAGAGATCAGAGGTTGGTTGATTTTTATACTGCGATCATAGATTTTTCATTTATTTTTGTACTACTAAAATTTGTAGTTCAATTTATCATGACCCGCAATAATCAGCAATATAAATTAGTAATGATTCAACAAATTTTGAAAGGGCGACATTATCTTTGAAATCATACGTCTCCATTTGTTGTTATTTAGAAACAATAATAATTAAGATACATTGTTCAAGTTAATCCACAAATAGACCTAGGGTTATCAGCTGCAAAATGCATAATTAACATAACTTGATTCCATTGAAATAGTAATAAAATAAAACCAAATGGATACGGTGCGAATAAACAAGATACAACTTGGAAATCTAGAGATCTTAATTCAAAACTTATTATTTCAGAAAGAGCCTCGTCCATATTTCATTGCCTTTTTATTTACAGATTATGACTGTGTTTTTTTACATTTAGATTTATTTAATTTAAATAAAATATGTTAATTAAAATAATCAAGAGTGAGGCTGAAAAGTCCTTTGACGGGGTTACAGATTCTAAAAATAACAATGATTGATTTATCAAAGGACCATATTTTGGTTAAAATTTGTTTTATAAAATATACCTGCTCTTTATACATTGATAATAAAATTATTACTTTCCGTGATATAATTTAAGCTTTATAAAAAGCATTTAGTGTATATAGCTTGTAAAGTCATTTGTGAATTAATATGACTTTATACACTAATTTTATTTTGTTATATAAGTGGCAATACATTTTAAAAAGTATATATTTTTATATTATGTATATAAAAAGCTTTAGTCTCAGATTTTTAAAAGGTTATAATACTAGCATTAGTCGTTTTTATAGAACTTTGCTTGAAAAAAAAATATTGTACTTTTTAATAAAACGAAATAATTTAAATAATGCTAAAAAAAGTGTGTTAAATAAATATATTTTTTTATTTAATAAAATATTTACAAGATAATGCTGTCATCAGCTGGGTTAGAACAGCTAATGCGTGGCAAATAAATTTATTATATAATGTATGGCTTTGTTGAGCTATAAAATAATTAGTGTCAAATCAAGAACTGTGTTCAAAAAAGGTTGATATTACATGTTCCGTGGAATACCATTATCAACGCGACTGGTAGGTACTATCTGAGCCGTCGGCTAAGTGTTATTATAATAATATATTTTGTTAAATATAAAATTAGTTAATTAGTGTAAAAAGAGAGTCGAAAAATATCTTCTACAAATTTGGGTAATATTATTTTTATATTTTACAAATATAATGAATTATACTACAGTTTACGTTGATTAATACGGATTACGTATATGCAGAAGTGACTTACTTAAATGTTTTAAGGATTTGAGGTCGAAGAGGTATGAATTTGTAGCCAAAATAGACTATGGAAAAGCAGGTAAGTTTATTTTTATAAGCATATATTAAAAACTACACATTATATGTGTATGTACCATAAATGTAGCTGCCTTTATCGAGTGGTGGAGTCGAACTGTATGATAACCACAGAACAAAGAATATAATAATAGCTAACCAAAGTGTGCATAAACATTTTTAAGCCCTTTGCTATGCTAACGTTAAAAATATAGCATTAAATTTTAGTGCAATCCCTTTTTATTGTATGTAAAATTATTTACTAAATGTATTTAAAATAGTTAGGCTTTACTATGCTTTTGGCTTATACTAAGCACGTGTAAAATAAATTACATAATAAATTAATATATAAAAAAACATCCAAAATATCTCAAATAGGCGATAATATATAATAATATATAACTATCTTATTTATCGTTATTAAAATTCTTATGAATTATTAAATCCTACACCCTAAGTTGTAAGAAGATAAACAATAATATTTACTAAATTGTTATTTGAGTAAAAAAACATGTTTTTCAAGTAATTATGAACTTTATAAAGATACTAGAAAATTAGCATTATTTTTTTATAATCTTTACAATTTTTAATTTTAATGCCTGATAATAATATTGTCTTTCAATACTTAGAAGACAATACAATTATAAATACATATGAAAATAAAGTAGAAAAATACGTAGGTATTAAATTTTTAATCATTGATATTTAGTATTGATTATAAAGCTTCCGCATCTGGTAATTGAAATTGTGTTTTTTATATAATAATATTGCCTGATAATATGTGGCATTATTATGAAATGCAATATTTGTAACATCCTTCAAAATCCCTAGATTCAGCATTTAGCGATTACTATTTATTTCGATCCCTGCATCTTAATTGGTAAATCGTAATTTTGTGAAAGAAGGCAAAACATCCCTGTGATTATTAAATGTAATAGGTAGAATAAGGATATCTAAGCAGTGAAACAATGTTTTAAAAGCAACAATTTTTAAATAAAAATAATATTAATAAAAGGTAAAGGCTGCAGATTTTTATAGGGATTCTCAAATTAACTATTATGTTAATGAGGATTATAGCAAATAATAAAAGTTATACTAATTAAATAGTAATTTTCACTATATAAATAATAAAGTTTTAAGGAATAAGAGTAAGTATTTAATTAAAAGAAAAATACGTAAGACAAGTCTTATGTTTTATCATTGCTTTTGCTTCTAAGATTGCTATTAACAGAAAAAGGGTTATTATAAACACTAAAAACAATCGGACTTACAACGTTGATTATTCGTAGCAGGTAACATTTTTCTGAAAATTTGTGTTGCTAAAGCTAAATAATAGTGAGTTGAAAATATTTATTTTAATTTTTAAGAATTTTTGACATATATATACTTGCCGGATACTTTTGGACCTACTCGTATATCAAAAATATTTCTGTTAACAAAAGCCTTCATTGTCTCCTTTATTTTAAAGCAAATTTGCTACTTTCCAAGTCCGCGTTGATATGCAAACGTTTAATTATAAATCATACTGCCCCATTATTTTCCGCCGGAACAAGGTTATAAAAGGCTATAAAGTTGTTTAAACTTTCTCGAGGAGAGAATAAATTCGACTAGCATCCACCCTCTAGCTTCCAGGGGGTTTTCACCGTTCTTGCATTTCTTTCAGCGAGAGTACCCAGATAGAGGCAGAGGTGGCGTTAACTCCCACTTGCCACGCGATTCTAGAAATTCTAGAGAAACGGCACTAGGCACGAAAGTGCCACTCGAAATCGGCGAAAATTGACAGACTTTCAACTTTGTCAAGAATGACCTGACGTACGACTGATGGAGCAGTTTGTGTTGCGTGTTCAAACTTCGAGGGTTGTCAGAGAATAACAGCCGAAAGTCAAACATAAACTCTTGCGTTTAAAATAACATGGGTATTCGATATCGAAAATAAATTTGCTCAATAAATGTCGAGGAGGGCATATCAAAGTCGAGGAGATTATTGTTTTTTATGTGGATCGAATATCGTACGACTAGGACTAAATTAATTTTGACCTGTCCATGTGCCATATGATAGGGTTGGGGATTAAAACTATAATGCGGTATTACGAACCTTCGTGAAGTTCTAATTTCATAATTAAATTTTCGCCTTTATCATAATACCCTTTGAGCGAAACCCACAGTGGCGAAGCATATTTTTTTCGTTTTAATTAACATAGGATGGCACGGAAGTCATTGCTCTATTGAAGGATGTTACAATTTTTTTCAAAACGGAATTGTAATTATTTTCTTACAGCTGTGAAGAGGAGAAAATATTTTTTCATGAAAAAGTTAATACAAAATGCTAAGAATCACACAAAATATTTTTAGCAAAATTGTAAGCTCTGATAAAATTGTTGATTTTGCTAAGTATTTTAATTTAGTAGTCGGTAGTTTTATTAAATGGTCAATTAATAAAGGGTCTGTTTTCTATAATAAATGTTTTAAATTAAATCATGAGTTATATTTTGACTTAATGTTAGTATTCGTAAACAAAGTTGCTAAATATATAATGAAATAGCTCCGTAAAACTCTACATATAATTTATTTTTGTACAAATCTACTAATAGTTCTTCGAATAAAAATAAAATTGTGCATATATTATACTGAAAAATAATTATATTGAATATTACTCTATGAGCTAATAACTGCAGTATCAGCTTAACTGAATGTATAGGAAAAAGTAACTGACATATATTAACAAAACTACTGACCTTTTATTATTATAAACAGTTAATATCTTAAAATTAAAATTAGTTTGATCTTTGACATTTTATACAATGTATAATATATTTATATATTCTTTGTCATAACTTGTAACTGCGTAGTATTTGATTATTCTGTTGACTCGTCTAATTGAAATGTAAACCGGTTTTTTGTGCAAGTTAAAATCATTTTAATTTACTATACAATTGTATTTTGGTTAATTGTAAAACTTTATTGCTGAAATTAAACCATGTTACTATATTTTGCGTAACATCAAGCTACTATATTTTGCATAGCAACAAATGCATATATTTCGGATATTTTGTGATTTTGCAGCCAAATAGACGCCGGAATAGCTAAGATGAACATTTGTAAATTACGACATATTTAATATAAGAAAATATAGATGGAGTTGAAATGGAAAGTTTTTGATGGCGTGTCAAGTTGTATTATTGTCGACTGTGATTTATATGGAGCAGCTGTGATTCGTTCTTGTGATGCTTTATGGACGATCCGCTGATGCTCTAGTGTCAATTCAGTCTCCTGGTTCGTCTCTGCTGCTCTAGTGAATCGCATAAAATGATGTTTGCGAGCCTTGAACCCAAATACAAAATAAGTTTACGTTTTAAAATAGAAACGTTTCAGGCCAATCGCCAGAACAGTAGTATTTTACGTATAATGGAATATTGTCTAGCGCGTATCTTTTCCAAACAAAGAGTAGTTTTGTGGCGGTACTTGAGTTATTAACCTCTCGGGACGGACGTGCTATTAGCTGATTCGTGCAATATTTAGAGTTAATAACGTATTTGTTTAATTTCGAAATTATTGTGAAAATACTGTTTCTAACCTTACTTTTGATACTTGTCTTCGTTTTGTCGAAATAGTCGTTTGAATAACTTCTACATTATAACAGATCAGATTGTTCAGATAGTTAAAATCCCCACATATAGACTCAGTTATATAAGGAAACTAAGAATATTATTTATAATTCAGTTGTGCGTTTATAAGTATTGCAAAATAGAGCAAAAAACGATTTTATATTTATAATCATGATTATTATTGTAAAAGTGTATGTAAAATTGCAATTGAGATTATGTATGTTTAATTTATTTAAGAAATATTTAATTTTGAATGATACTAAAAATAAAGCAATAGCCAATTGCCAAAAACATATTTATTATAACTCTTTATTATAATGCCTAGAACTTTTTAACACTTATTTACTATAATTTAAAAAATCTAACTAAGATTATTTTTTATAATATACATATTATCTATAGATAATCATAAAAATTCACAGAATGTTCCAAGAGCAAATGACATCTAAAAATTATGTTTTATTTAGACATCTATTGTTGATATTAAGTTTTACGATTTTTTTGCTGTTTTCTGAAATTGATTAATTAAGACGTAATTGACTCTCCACATCATTTAAATAGTTTTGATGTTCATCAAAAATATTTACACTGTTTTTCAGGGTTTAACTTTCTTTGGTGAGAAAATTTTTTTAAATTTATTATCAAGCAATTGAAATTTTGAGTAGGGACTTGTGCGGAAATAACTAGTTAGTATAATTTATGGAATTGCATCCTGTTTATGTATACAGATTCTAGACCAGCACTATGTATGTATAAAATATATTCGTACTGATATAGGTATTTATTAAGCAACCGTTCGACCATTAGGTACATTATGCATATTAAACATTTTGTTTCAAGAGTAGCCACCAAACATTAATAATACACATGACATCCGTACAATCTTTTGTGTGGACAGATTTATCATGAATCGGGGCTAATATTCTCGCTCGATCAATGGAGTCCACCAGAGTGAATACTACAATTCTGTTTACTGTCGTATGACAAATTGGTCAGTCACATCCGCAAATTGCACAGCATTAGCTAAGCCTTTGTGTGAAAGATTGCGTCTGCTATATTCTTAGCGGATTATTTATGTTATCTTGGTGTGCTGTGGCATATGGAACGTGTTATTAACAACGCAATTAAGTAAGAAAGCTAACAAAATAAAAACTAAATTTTATATAATTTTATTTTATTTTAAAATATTATGAATTAATTTTAATTTTTTTTATTTTTCAGAAGAGTATAAAACAAACTAAATTAATTATATTATATGCAGGGCAATCCTAAAAATTGACAATTTCCACAATGTAAATCAGCTCCTGATTTTTTGCTGAGTGAAGCAATGATGGATGGTCGCTTTTTCCGGACTGAACAACAATATTTTAAGCACAAAGTTATTTGTTTTACATCAAAATATATTTGCACTTTGTTGATCCAATTGACTTATTAAAATAAGTCAACACTACAATTTAATTTATAATTCTGTTATATTTATTAAAATACCGATATAGATGATTAAAATGATATAAATCCGTTAAACCTATATTTATTACTGTAAATGCATGATAGATAAGGTGTATGTCTGTGTATGATAAGCACCTGTATGTTAGCGATAGTTAAAATGGCATATTTCATCCGCAATCGCGATTTGCAATGGGGAGAAGCGTTCTAATTGTGTTTAACGCCTCGCTAATTACCACGTCGTTTACGAAGGCTTCGCACGAGAAAGAAAACTAAATAAAAAATGAGTATAAGTCGGGACTTCCAGGAGCAATAAAATTTAATATGCAGGCTGAAGAGAAAGCGGTCGAATGCTAAATATAAAATAAAATGCAAATTATTTACGTAAAAATCCCGCAATAAAAAATCATGCTATGCATGAATAGATTTATTGGGAGGAATGATTTCGAAAGATGCTTTGTTGCGATTATTATTTGTATTTAATATTAGGACTTAAATGTAAATTGCTTATATTTAGTATTATAAATTCCACTTTCTCCCTATATTCTGAAACATACAATAGCGTACAAAAAACACGCATCATTTCTCGAAATTATAGAATTAAAAATATTTATTCGTAACACTTTGGCTAATGAAACTTTTACAAAAGATCTCGAAATCACGTTTGAAAACAAGTGGAGGTTCTCTCTACACGTAAACAACGTCTGCGATAAATCTTCCAAGATACTCAACTTTGTTATGCAGAACGTATTTCAGTCAATTATGCACTTTCTCTATGAAACTTTAGTTCGCAACATTATTTAATCGAGATCTATATTTTGAATTTTTTGAATAACCAAATACTGTCTCTTAATCGAAACAGTGTAGGAATGGATCTTGAGTTATCGTTATAAGAAGATATTTGGTTATTATCCCTTCTTGCTAAACATTTTATCAAACTATTGAAGATCAGACTATTCTCGAGGAATTCCAGTTCTGGGTTACGGACCGTTTTGAAAATTACGATCGCGTCCTCTTTTGATGTCCGTTTAAGCCAGGACGTCCGCACTAGCCGACTCGCCTATGGCTGCCGCGACAGCCATAGGCGATTTAATGTCAGCTACGAGGAGTTGGTCCAATTTGTATCACTTCTTTCTTACTATGTAGCATATTATTTTTTATCTCATTTGTATTATATTTTTTGTGTAACGTAATAATACTATGTATTGTTTTTTGACCATGGTGATGCACTGGGGTAGCAAAAGGCTGATGCAGATTAGAAAATGTAACAATTAAAATGTTGTATCTACAGGGTAATAGGAATTTTATGATTTTAATTTGCGGTGTTTAATTGCATGTTTATTTATACAAATACTTTAAGTTATAATAATTTTCTAGGCAATAAGAGCAGCTTAATTATTAAGAGTTAATACTATAAATTTTCGTCGAATAAGCTGCTCTCGTAACCTAAATAACACTATCTGATTTTAATAAATAAACCTTGACACAATATAGTGATTTTCGTAATGACCTTAAATATATAAATTTTATACATTGACAGAAAATAAATGTAATACTTGAACGAATGTCTATGGAATTTCATTCAGCTGTATTCAATTAATTATATGGTTTTTAACGTACAATACAACTATAAAAGTCCCATAGATCATCGTCTCAACTGGTTATGCTCGTAGTATTTTTTTTTGATTTCTAGCCAACACCAAGTTATTAAGCCGGCAACCATCGAAAGTCCGTGTGAGACTCTCATCTTGGCACACACTTGTAAATACGTCGGTATCTCGGATGTGGGATGGGATTATAGGTGTCGTGGTGGAAATAGCCAAATCGCGCGTTCCCAAATGTCTCGACTTGTCCAAATACGCAGATGTGTATGCAAAACGCTTCCAAAGCATGACAAAGCATACTAATGCGGCACCAGACCAAAACTGTAAACCGACTCATCAAATGGACAATGTATGAAAAAAAATCAAATACATACTGACAAACATATTTGAGGAGCCTGAAGTGTCTGTGACCGTCAAAGTTCAGATGCAGCTATTTGAACAAAAATAACTGAAATGTGATACCCGAGGGGGTTCACTATATATAGACCGTGTGTGATCAGTTTCTCGTTTGCTTGGAGCTGCACACGTGTGAATGCTTTTTTGTTATTCAAAATATTATTTATATAGCTATATATAAAATAATCTCTAACGCAATATTTTGCTTGGACTTTCGATTATCGCACAAGTTAGAAAATTTCCTGTTCTAAAATCGGAAATGAGTCGCAGCAATGTGGGTCAATTATTTTCGAATAATAAAAATAAGCACTGGAACATTGCCAAACACAATTGACATCGAAATCGTTTAGATGCTCTTAAAAAAATACGATTCAATTGTATCATCGATGTTTGGCGATAGAAGTATTTATTAGTTCATGTGATATATTTATTAATCTCTTCTGGCAGAGTATGTATTTATGTTATTGTTATACAAAGCCATGCATGAGTCTACAAGTCTTTGTAATGCTACTTTGATATACTGTTATCGTATTTGCTAATAATTTATAAATAGTAACAGCAAAGACAGTAAAGTCAGACTAGAGCTTAAAATTGTTCAAATTCTAAATGAAAAATAATATTAATCAATTATTGAATTTTTTTACTAAGAACCGGAATATAATAAAATTGTTTATGTATGTACAAATTTATCTAATGTATGTGTCCAAGTCGGTTGTTGGTAATTTATTGTCTTAAGTGGTCGAGGCGAAATTGAGTTAAACTACGAGCTGGTCTGTCTCTGATCTATCCTAATTAGATATCAAAATTAAAGTTTCACCTTATAATCTAATGTCTTAATTTGGTAATAAAGCTTTTATTTTTATATTAGAAGGGGGTTCTTTTCTTGCTTTAAATTACCAGTTAAATTTTAGAAAAAAATAATATATGTAAAAATAATATTTAAACATACAATACGTGCCAGAAATAACTCAACATTTTAATTTACTGTTATTAATTGTATTATAAAAGCAACTGTACTACTTGTATTTTCGACTTTTTCAAGCTAAACTAATATGACACGAGTAAGTAAGTGACCTAATATTTTTTTCAGTCTCTTTAAAAATAGTTCTATGTGGCGAATACTATTTTTCCTCTCAGACATATATTTAATCGTTGATTGTTAAATTTATTTTAACTAAACTTTTAAGCACACTAGTTAAAATACGTATACTACTTAAAACTCGATATATTTCAAATTAAAATAGTTTGCTATAGTTATATAAAGTGCTTAGTTGAAAGTAACAAACTTGATCTATGCTTTCCTTCAACACAAAGTAAATGCACCGTTTAAGATAAAACGCAGCAAAGCTTCACCAAGTCGTTACCCGTGCCGTGATTAAATTTTCAACACTCAATGAATTTCGACTCGTTTTGTGAACATATATAATGAAATTTCCTTTTAGATTAAAATATATCAAAGGCTAAGCGGGCGAGCTGATTATTATGAGAACTCCTTGTTAACTCTATTAGTGCAGTCTTAACAGCGCGGTATTTAGTGAAGCTTAGATTTTAATTAATATTGTTTATAATTTAGTTTGTAGTTTGCAGATAAGCTACCAAAGAGGTCTGTTCATTAAAAGCTCGAGCTTTTAACATAGAGAGAGGAATATTTTACTGTCATTTCTTAATTCATTGTATAATATTATTAATTCTCACCTGATCTGGGGTTAAGAATATCCGGCTGTCGGTCTCTCTCGGCCGTGGGTTTTAAGGTGTAGGCTACAACGTATCGTTGCTCTCCTGTGTTGATCTCCAAGAGAGAGTTTGGAGGTCTGGATTGATTTGACGGAGCTGGTGGTTTAGATTGTGGTGCTCCTGTCGGTGATCTTTGAGATCTTCTACATGCTGCTCTAGCTGCTGCTGCCAAGATGGCACCGCAGAGCACCAAGGCACCAGCTCCTCCTATTGCCCATCCAACTGGTACTCCTCCCAAACTACCACCACCATCTGTAACAAAGAAAAAAGAATTGTGAATACTTTAGATATCAAACTGTAAAAAATGGATTTTAAAAATAACTTCTCAGAGTTTGCCATTATTTTTTATATAAAATATGTAAAGGAA